>NC_037592.1:27712537-28014083 GCF_003073045.1 Pomacea canaliculata
CAGTCTCTACTCCCTTGCCATACTTGATGACCTTTTTTTAAAGATGCTGCTAACGCAGGATGCTGTCCAAGGGTTGGTCAGGGCTAACGGGGGTTGGGTGAGCATCAACGTCTCTTCCGCTTGAATGGACTACTATCAGTGACACTTCTTGCAGGACTCGTTTGCTGCTTGAAAAGACACTTGAAGTTTTCAGATCAGCATCACGGGGTGCTTTCGTCTTCAGAACGCAGAGATGCCCCAATCAGGTGTGATGGTCTGTTAACTGATCTGATGGCTTTACAGAAGGAGTGTGTCTGGTGGTCTGTGTGCATCCCATGTAGATGGTCTCCCTCTGTGCATGATGATGGCGCCGAGCCAGCCCTCGGTTATCCTGAACGTCCAGGATGATTCGTGCCGAAGATGCTGCCTCCAGGCCATTCTTTACTGAATACTCATTATCGGATGGATATATCTGTGACAATCTTTTTTTTACTATTTGAAAAACAATTTCCCCTATAACCAGATAGCCCAGGATATGTGTCTTGTTAATCAACTTTTTCAGTTATGATCCCAGGCTCATGTGAAAGGTTTGCTAGGATTTGCTGAACCCCAGCATCTGTTGTTAAACAGTTTTGAGTGACCGCCTCCTTAGGTATACTTCTGTGTTTTTTCATAAGAACTTGTTGTCTTGATTATTTATGAGCAGCAAGGGTTACCTCTTAAAAACAATTTGCAGAAAAAAATAAGATGATTATTTTTTCATACCGAAAACTCACTCACTCCCTCACTCACTCCAACATTACACACGCGTGCACGCCCTAACGCAAGAATGCAATGCTATTTGCCACGTCAACCATGCAAAATAAAAATCTATTCAGTCAGCCTTTAAAATCTGCGTCAAAAACGACAGCAGATGCTCTTAAGGGGGAAAACGAAAAACTCGGCGAGATTGTTTGGAAAAAGTAATGAAGCATGCACGTCCTCGTCTTTAACGGCACTCAGTTCACAGCCCAAATCTTGAATGAGGTTCATCGACTGCTGTGTGCTTTTATGATAAAAACAGAACATCGATGTTAATAAACACGTGTGCAAACAAACTCACCTAACTGCCCCTAAATCATCACGACCTCTTACAGGTACAGAAACACACGCACGCACGCACGCACGCACGCACACACACACTCTCTTTTTTTTTTCTTTCTAAAATATTTGTTCTCCGCTGGCGTCCTGAACGCACTTGTTCAAAAATATATTATTTTCTTGTTTGCATTCTATCAACGATGTTAGGCTCAAAATGAATCCCCGATAAAACTAATCATCGTAAGATTTTCTCTCATTGAGCCCAACATTGTTGTTCTAAAAGAATACCCAAGTGTATCTTGGCTCTACCTTTCCTGTTTCCAGAATTTAAAGGTTTGCACAGTCTAAATGGAAAGGCGTTATCGCTTTGTGTTGAGAATAGTTTGTCAACGGAGAAACGTAGTGATGACAGCAGCTGCCAAAGTAACCATGACAACAATGGTGATAATGAATGAAGGTGCACTAACTGCACTGATTAGAGTAGATAGATTGCCAAGTCTGGCTCCACATTTTTTTCTGGAAAAGACAGGAAAAAAATACAAAAACGCTACATCGAGGTCAACAAAGTTCTGAACACAGGATCCAAATTTTCTTTATCTTAATTTTAATTTGTGATGACGCGCACTATACAGAAACATGTCAGCTTTTAAAAAAAGTATTTGTCTGCTAATTCACGACTTTGGTTGTGTGGAATTGTGAAACCGCAAGAATCGTGATTTTTCCCCCAGCCCCGCATAATGGCGTCCTCAGCAGAAGCACTATTCTGCGCAGGAGGCGCAAACCTCCTACTTGACACGCTGACCCATGCGTAATGGCATGTGGAAACCCCTATTGCACTAAAAGGAAGAGAAAGCAACAGGAAAACGACCTGAAGGAAAAGACAATGCCTTTTGTGTTTTGTCTTGCAGTGATGTCGTGGCAGAAAATTGCACTGGAAGTGTGTGATGCATCATGGGGCAAACTGTACCTTGCCTGTACCTTGCCTGCTCACGCCTGCCTTTGAGTGGTCTGGGATGCTTGCTGTAAGTGGGGATACTTATTACAGCATCCATTAAGTCAAACAAAAGCAAGATGAATCAACAGCTGTTTAGCATTTTCTTGTGTAAGCTAAAATGCAATCTGATTTTGGTTTATTTTTTTAAAGTATGATTTATCGAGTGTACTCGGATGATAGCAGTTTTATAGAGGAGAAGTCTTGTTACGACGCGAACGATTTGAATTATTGTGACGGGCATTTTTTAAGAACTCTGGCTGACATCATTGCCAAAATTTGTTGAAAAGGTTTTTTTTTTAATATAAACTCCCATGATCAACCCAACTATGAGGTAACGTTTTGAAGACTTAAAATATCTATTTAGTAGGCATATTATCGGGAAGAGGAAACAATGTTTTATGCAGATTTAGGGGAACATAATTTAGTCCACACAGTGAACAGGATATTATTCTCTTAAAGCCCGGATACTGACCAGTAAATTTAAAATTAATGACGACAAAACCGTGATCATTTCAACAAGTCTCTGCTCTGTAAACAAACTGACATGTGCGCCATCCTTTACTTTGTTTAATCTTTTCTTGGATAAACATCTCTTTCCAGATTTTCAGGAATCTTAGTGTTATCGCCGACACATCATTGTCTCATGAAACTCACATCAATACAGTCTGCAAGTCTATTTTTCTTGAGCTTCGCAGGATCAGTCCCTTCCTATCCGTTTCTGCAACCAAAAACATCTCAAGTCTCTGCATTTGAGCGATCCTAGATGGATTTCTGTAACTTTCCACTCGTCAGCCTTAACCGACTTCTGGACAAGCTTTAAGATAAGAATAACACCGCTCGTTATATCTTCCGCTGGCAAAAGGGGGATCACACTACACCCATCCTCCCCGAACGTCACTGACTGCCAGTTGCAGGTGGATAATACTGACTACAATATGGTCATACTGTGTTACAAATGTCTTGAGGACCATGTGTAAACAACTGACAAGCTATCAGTCCGCTAGGTCTCTTCCATCTGTTTGTGTTCCCTTCTGTGTTTCGTATCGGGCGTGAGAAATTCTCAGACGCTCCATCTCCTGTCTAGTCCCACCGTTTGCATGTCTCTGCCCCTTTCTCTTCGAGCTGAGTTCGAAACTTTGAAACTCGACCTAAAACAAAAAGCCCCTACATATTTAAGACGTATCGTACACAATTCAGCAAAGTCTTTCGTTTCCGTATAAGGTTTTCGTGTTTATCCATGCACTTTACTCATATCGGCCACAATGTCCAATCCGTTGGCTCGTGTTTTATTTATTTATTTATTTTTTTTTTGGTAGCGTGACAAGCCGTTGGTTTGTCTTTTGTATCTTTTGTGCACAATTCATCGAATTCTTTTTAACTCATGTCAATTTATTATTATAATGAAACTATTAAAAGGAAATATATTGATAAATGTAGCACGAACATACCAATGAAGCATTGCGTGTGTGAAATATACCAAATAATATATTCATTAATTTATATTATTATTTATTTAATATATTTATTTATGTTACAAACATTACAAATATTGTTCATACTTGTCTTGGCCATTAGCAGATTTATATCAAATGCACAATCAAGTTCGTAAACCTGCTGATGGAGAGTTGTGCGAAGAAAGATTTTCAGATTAGGCGAACGGCTCGATTATTGGGAACTTGTCTGTCTTTCGGAAATCTTTTTTTGTGGGCATTATGCAAGTTTGGCTGTTTGGCTTCCCGACTAAACCTATGATCTTTTGAAAATCAATCAATCAATCAATCATCAGTCAATCAATCAATCAATTTTCTTGACTTTCCGTTATTGCGTGATTTTCGTTAAGGCAAGTATGTAATTTCAGTGGCATCGTTGGAAGTACTAGGGTCCACTGTTGAAAGTATTCTCATTTCTAACATCCCCGTCTGGTATGACCATCTCTTCCAGTCAAAGACAAGACAAGGCTGGCCGGAGTCATCAAGCAGGCAAGCAAGATAATTGACAAAAACCTCAGCTACCGCTCTCTGGCATAAATCTCCATGTAGTCAGAAAAATGGTATTAGTACAGACCTACACACTCTCTGTCTCCACATTCAGCTGCTACCTCCTGGCAGGCTATGCAAAGTGCCACTTGGCGAGGAAATGCAGACCGGGAGTCCTTCATGTCAGCAGCCATCCTCATTCTCAGACACAAGAACTTATAGAATATTGTTGTTGCAGGGAGCATTTCATATCTGTGTGGGTGGAATGGGGGGCAGGGTGTGCGCCCATGAGTTTAGTGTATGTGTTTATCTCTTCTTCTCTCATAGATATACACAAATCAATGTGTGACATTTTTTCTTCGCCTGTAAGTGTTTTTGTGTAACCCAAAGATACATTTCTGCGCTGCACTTGTACTTCATTAAGACCAAAAAACCCAACATCATAACACCATCGAGGAAACATCAAAGATGTGCTGATGTCAACAGCCCAGGAGGTTCTAGGGCGACAGGAATGTCAATGGGGAAGACCGATCTGCAACTTACTCTTTTCAGGTAACAGTTAAAGGCTGTGGAACAACTGCAGTTTCGTATTTTAGGACGAAGGAGTAAATAAAGAGAGTAGGTGTGGCGAGGGTGTAACGAGGGTGTAGAGCGCGAGGAGAATGACAAGTCCTCGAGGTGAGATACACCTTGTCAGCGACCTCACTCTTCCATCGTTTGCTCTCGCATATTTCCTGTGCTGGGCAAGGGCGTGGGTGGTGATCATGACCCAATGATCACTGCACTCACATTCAGATCATTCACGCGCCACCATCAGCTTTCTGACAGGGTAATAAGAACCCTTTGTTTGTTCCGTTCGCTGAGAGAAACCATGCCAAACATTGATGGAATACATCGATTGGACAATAGCGCCAGGGACCCTACCCCTACTGCCCTTTCCCATCCGCATCCTAGGGCTCACGGGGATCGTCTGTCAAGTATTCTTTATATTCTGAAATTTAACTCAGGCTCTGCTATGGCGAAGTGCAATAGTGAATTCTTTTCCCATTGAAACATTTTTTTGTGCTTCAAATGGCTTATCATAGCTTTTGGTACCAGCAACAAGGGTCAACATCCTTTCATTTCATCCCTTACAAAAGTAGCTTTCATTTATATTTTCCCATTTCTTTATCTTTAAAGCTATATTTACCGTTTCAGAAGCAAAAAAAGATTAACATTTTCGTCCCCACCAAGGCCATCATTTGTTGTCATTTTCACTCGAAGAGAGAATGAAAGTTTCAGTTTTTTTTATTATTGGAAGAAAATTGCAGACCATATCAAATTTATTTCTTGTTTGTCAAAGTTGTCGATGGAGTCATTTCGCACTCACTTCCTTCACAATATCTTTTGCCTCAGCTCGGAGTGGAACTATTTTTATGTTCAAGTCCCTGACGGGGACAGACTAGAAATGCACTACGTGTGAATAAGTGAATAAGGATGAAGAAAACAGGAAAGTGTAGAGTGTAAGTGTATCAGTTGCTTAATATAGATGCTAGACACCACTTAAAAATGCTAAGGTGTCTTAAAAACTAACCCAGATTATGTTGTATTAAAAATCTCCTCTTGTCTCTTCTCACTTTCTTTCTATCTGCATGCGCGTTTATGTGTGTGAGTGAGTGATAAATAGAACCTGTGTGTATGTGTGTATGCATGTATTCATGTATGTGTAGTTCTGTGTGTATGATAAATAGAGCTTGTGTGTATGTGTATGTGTGTGTGTTGGAAGTATATGTACAACTATTTTTCTGGGTGTAGAGGGTCTGCATGTGATGAGCATTTATGAATGAACTTTTGCGATTGTTCAGTTTATTTCATCTAAAGTGCCAAACTGTATCCAGATTTTCACTGACTTTTTTTTCCAGAGAATGAGATGTCCAACCCTGATCATTCCCAACTCCAGAACCCATAGCTTTTTCCTTCATGCCACTCACATTGCAAAATATCACAAAAAGATCACAAAATACACTTGGTCGGTATAGGGTCATCGATTGTCCACGATCCCGGGCTCTAACTCATTTAAGCTGCTTTATACCAATATTTTTTCCATTAAGTCCAATATAATTATTTGCTTTCGCAATTTCACAACGGCTTTTAAGATTATTTCGTAGCGAACTAGTGCGTGGCCATAGCTGACAAACACGGTTTTCCTGAGATGGGATTCGATGTAGATTGAATGGCCCCCGTAAATTCTGCAAGACTCGAGAGTGTCCAAACGGGTTTCAATTTTGAAACGTTTATTTACGAGAGGTTATATGAGGATTTAGACATGCAGATGAGGATTAGGATTCTTGTTTCTGCTTCTTTTACAATGGGGAACAAAGAAGCCCACACACAGACACACGCACACAAACTTGTCCTTACAGAACACGTGCGCACGCTCCAACCCACACACTCCCGCATTTAAAGACATCATTTCGTCTCGGGGTGACTCCAAATAATCCAGACCACTACTTCCCTCACGTGTTTTCAGAGTCAATAAAAGGCCGAATTAACTCGCGAAACAAAAGTTAAACATCGCTGCCAAGCCAGCTTTAGGAATCATTAGAAAATGCATCAAGTAATCATCTTACTTTTCGCTGAATTTTCCTGCCCTTTAACTGTGGGCTTTTTACTCGCACTGTTTTACAGCCATGCAACCAGCTGCTCGGAATATTTTCTGCTTCTCGATTATTTCTTTAAAAAAAAACAACTGCATTACCGAATGATTATTCCTCGAGGTTTTACTGCCATCCGTTGAGGTTTTTTCAAAATTTATTTTTTATAAAGGATAAACACTCATGCATTAGCACGCGACAGCGTTTTTCCTTCTTCTGAAAGAGATTGGAGAAAAAATTGTGCATGGGCTGGATTTCATGCTGTGGTGCAGCATCTGCGCCTTTTGTGTCTTGGCCGAGAGCACAGCGGTGTCGCAGCATCCAACCTCTGTTCCTCTGCTGCTGCTGCTGCACGGCAGGTCATCTGCATTCACGACTCGAGGGGTCAGCTGCATGAGTTGCTTTGGGTCTAGAAAATGTTTTCTACCTTCGTTAAGATGGTTCTACAGCCGGCGTTGGAGACGAGATGGAGACTAGACTGTTGCTGGAAGACGACATGGTATGGATGGCAAACTTCTTCATCATTCCTGCGATTAACACATACCAATGCATCCACATCCAGAAACTACATGCGTTCTTTAGAGGCATACCATCCACCCCAACAAATGTTCAAGTTCAGACGAATATAAGTACACAAACATTCATAAACAAATGCATGCTAGACCACACACACACACACATGTATACTTCTCTACCTCTCTAACATTTTCTCTTCAAACTTAAAAATAAAATACATAAGTCAAAGGAAATGTCATACAGTTTAATCGGTGTCCCGAATCAGAACAGAAACACGAAGAGGTTTGTTGACAACATTAACAGGAATATCCATAGAGCCAGCAATGTACACTCACAATAACACAAAATGGCGTCATAGGACATGAGACTGAAATGAAATAAATTACACGCCTCAACACTCCTTGGCTGTAAAAGTCTGACCACACTGCTTCAGGTACTCATGATAACACAGATATCGATCAAACAATACACTTGTCATTACATAAGTACAAAACGAAAGAGCCGTGTGCCCAGGAGCACGCACAGAATGAGTTAAATTCTGAAGCACGCACTCAATCAGCTCTTCCAAGTTCTACTTTACCTTCGTTTGTTGAATATTATGAATATGTTTATATCAATTAGTTGACATGACGGTAGAAGCGATTAGTCCTTGAAAAGAAAGACTTATACAGGTGTGAAAAACATGCAAAGAAACTTGATTTTGAACATGCTGATGAATGAATGATAACTGTCTTTCACTTTGCTGCCCAGACAATGACATTGGCGTGGCAGCCTCTTGACAACCGAGGTCAATGAAAAGCAGATCAGACAGATTGGTTACAAGTAGCACAGAATTACAATATCTATATGCAGGGAAAGGAAATTTCATTTGTCCTTTTTTTCATCTTACTCGGTCTTTTCAGACTGCTGCTTGTGCAAGCCGCAAATGTGATATTTTCTTTTACAACGGTAGAATTATTCTCCTATTAAAAATGAAAAAAATATTATATCTTTACCCGTGTAGCGAACAAATACGCAAAATACAGCGGCATTTAGCGGTAGTCTTAGCGTCTGTGTACGAGGCCATGTCTTTGCCAACGCCCGGGTGCTTTGGCAGAGGTGCATGTTTGTTTGTTTGTTTGGTAGTAAGTGCAGATCTGGAAAGAACTGCCCTCGGCAGCAGAAGTAAACATTTAGGGACCAAAATGCCTCAATATGCTCACTTCCGCTCCAAGCCAGTCTCAACGGATATGACGTCATAATGAACGATGCAGTTTGTTTGCCCGTCAGGGACAACAATGCCGACGAGCTCCATTGCCGGTGCCTCCATCGCGATAACAAAAGTCAACATGTGTAAAGAACTCCTCAGCTTTTAGAAGCGAAAAAAAAATGGCTGGCAGAAATAGTTTAGTGGTTCGGATTTATTTTCAACATAAAGGTTTCATCAGCTAGTATTTGGCAAATTTCTTTGTTTGGTTTGTGAATAAATGACTCGATCCATAAACAGCCCGTTTACAACTTATAACGTAAGAATGCGCTCACTAAAATAGTACCAAGCTGCTTCAATCTCACAAATTAATCATCGTCAAAGATAAAAGGACCAGCTTAACTCTAACGCAGTCACATTCAATTACAATAAAATTTTAAAAATACATAATTTTAAAATAATTAAAAACATTAAAACTGTTACATAAAACGACACACCAACCAAAATAGTAAAAATTGTTTAAAGTTCAAAACAGATATGGACGACTTGGATGGATTTTTATACTTGGACAAAATATCTTTTTAATAAAAGAACAACAAAAAGTCAAATTAGCGATATAACAATATCAACCGATCAACAAATTTTTTTTTAAAGAATGAACCTAATACAAAAAAAAAACATGAGCAGTTGTTTGTTTTGAAAATGTGGGAGGTCAGCATTCCTGGATCGGACTTTTGTCAGTTGCTTCAAGACTCATGCAGTTGTTAAGCTCAAGGCTGGAATTCTAGACTACTAAACCATCAAACCAATAACCTCTGACTGTAATTCCTGCCTCCTTCATGATTCGACAGGCTCCAAAGACTCCATTGATAAAACGGGATGGACACACTTGATGGAGTAAGAACAGTTGTTATCGGCTTTACCATCGCAGAACTTTCTGAATTCCAGCCTAGAATACAGACCACGGACGTATAGATAAAAAAAAGTCGGATGGAATCAAAATATAGCCTTACAAAATCTATAACCCAAATGAACATTTAAAACTAGATAAAAATCGTGAACATATCTGATCAGGTACGGATTCTTCTTTTATGTCATTAAAGCAAAGCAAAATAAAAATCAGGCTTTTTACCATTTTATACCAGAGCAATTGTCTTTAAGCGGATAAACATTTCAACAGTCTTTGGCTTGAACATAGGGCAACATAAACTCGAAAGCATTTATGATCTACGGCTTGTAAAGAGGTAACCTCGCGAAAACGTTGAAGTCACGTGCCAACGAACGGAAAACATAAAGAACGTTGGACAAACCATGCAGACAGGCACGGTGGCTCTTCCAGTGTATGGTAGGGACATTCCTACTTACAGTTAGTCACACCAGTGTTATCATTTCCACCAAAACAAGTGTACTAGTGTAAGCTTGTACAAAGAAACACAATGCTAGTCCACAGAAACAAGTCTTGTGTTTCCCTCTCACGAACATAGAGATGGGAGGGTCGTACACAGCCTTGTAACCTTTGAACCTTTCTTTCCAGTTTTAGTCTTGAACTTTCACATTACTTTGTGTCTCAGCTGGTTAGCTATACATTTGCAAAATAGCTATGACCATCTCTGTGGTTCTGCCGCATGTGCGTACGCTTAGTCCACGGAATGAACTGGAAGCCATTTGGCAAGCAGAACATATACAGAAGCATGATGTAGAGTGTGTTTTTGTGTCTGTATATGTGTGAGTGTGGGAGGAAGGTGTAGACAATGCAGGAGATGGTAGCCGAGAAAAAAAATGTCTGTCCAGGAATTGTAAAAGTCGGTGTCTTGTCAACTTTTCCACAATTCACATGTTCACGGGTTAAGACCAATGATAAACTAATTCGCGGATCCGGTCAACTTAATGTGAAATACTCTGCTTTTTTTTTTTACGATTCTTAAATAAGCCACAAAACGGCGAAATAATTTCTTTTCTTCACTTCAGCGATGGGTTTTGTTTTCTTCTCACACAATTAGCCGCACATTGTTTTCACACATTCGTGCCAAACATTGTTATCCGCGGTAATTTGGTTCAGAATGAGAGAAGCGTTTACGTGAAACCAGAAAACTTCTGTCTTTCTCTCTCTCTCTCCCCTCCTTGGTCTCTCTGTCGTATTTCTCCTCTCCCCGCTGAAAGGAATCCACCTCAAAATTAGCTATTCCTGCAAGTACCCTCTGGCACTAGCAGAACTAATGCGGTATTCATGTCGTCTGCACAACTCGATCGCTTCCGCTGTTTGGCAGGAGCCTGAATACTTGACTAGTAATGTTATTTTTGTCCACCACATCAAAGCAGGGGTCCTTGAAACCGCAGAGAAGCCGGCGAGGAAATCAGAGACGACTGCAGCTTTAAAGTTCCTCTCAAGGCCGTCTGGTTCACGTGTTTAGCGCTGGTCCAGCAACAGTCGGAGACTTGCGGGCTTTTATCTCTCTCCAGAAGGCTTCAAATTGTATGTGATATGATGCTTAATTGAAGTCCTCCTTCCCAGTTTGCCAGTTTGCCACAGGAGCTCTCGCTTCAACCTTACAGTCAGGAAAAATTCTGACTAAAGGTAACATAGAACGAAAGACAAAAAAAAGACAAGAAAGACAAAAAAAAAAAAAATGAAAGTTAGAAAAAGACGTTAAAAAAGATGAAATGAACATTAGAAAAAAAATGGGTAAAGAGAGGATTTTTCTGTACAAGTTTTTAAGTCGTCGAATATACAGAAAAGCAATAATTATCTGGCACTTTACAAGGGATTTCATCATGGCTCTCTGTTTCACTTTAAACGGCAAAATAACGCATGAAGGCAGCGAAAGGTCAGGCTTAGACTTACACCACGGAGAGGAAACACATTTATGAAAGTCATCACTGCATTATTTTTTTTTTGTTATCTGAGAGAGACTGTCGCTGCTCTAGCGCGCCACTGAACGCTGCGGACAACAAGAATACACTGTGAACGGACACTACTGTTGATGTACACACGTGTCGCGAGAAGCACAACTGTGACGTCACTTGAAGTCCATGAGTCGCTGAAAAACGTTTCTCAAACCCTAAAAGCACATGAGTGGCAACACGCTGTAGACTGAACTCCAAAAATATGTGACAGTGACAGAACTGGACACCATCATCTACCCAGTTGACCTCTGACACTTACCAACACGAACGCATTCACGCACACGCACACAGGCCATCAGTCTATCACTTCATCACTTACTCCTGAAATTACAGTACTGTGCAACTAAACGAAAAATGTCACGTGTCCACTATTCATGAAAAATCAAACAGTGATGTGGATGTGCGCATGCGTCACTACCTATAGCCTTTCACGAAGTACAGAGCAGGTTGTCTTACAGATGGACCCGGAGTCTCGTCTTCGAGCCCAGAACATTTAACTGAAGCACTGCCACAAAGATGTCAACAATTTCTGATTAATAAGTTTTGAGCTGTACATGACTAAAGCTGGATATACTGTGTTCGTACTAAAATAAGCAAATGTTATTGGTGCAGTAAGAGTGATTTAATTATGTTAGTACCCGTCGGATGTTGTGCCATTTACAACATTTCGGAGTCAATCGTATCCAAAATATGAATTTTACTCTTCATGTGTTTTTGCATCTTTGCAGTGATCTTACTTCATTCCTCTTTAAACACGCTTTACTATTCAGCTTATTATTATTAACACATTTTAGTATTCAGCCCTAGCTCAGGTACCAGGATATGATGTTTAAATCATATTATTTAACCCCATTCGTTAAGGGGTTGTTTCAAATTGATTGTGCTTCAATTTATTGGAGACAATAACATAAATGCTAAATTCTTGTATCCTGGAGGAAAAAAACTACATGAGGACATACTTTTGACTCCAGGAACATGGCAAGGTTTGGAGAACTGTGCACTAACTGTACCTTTCCTCCATATAACGCGAATGTTTGGGCGGAAATGTGGGCGAGTTTGAGCAGAAATAAAATTGTTTAACTGTGGCTCATATATCATCCCAAAACTAGTTCATACTTTAACATGCCAATAAAAAGACTTGTTAAAAATCAAATTTAAAATCATCGCTTCCTCTACCAGCCAAATAGAAATCCTCATCTTAAAATGAGGAGTGGAAGGACCAAAGAGTAAACAGCAGTTACAAAAAAAGCTCTATCGACAATTAAAAAAAGCAGATCGGGAAAAGAAAGAATACTTTTCCTGTTATCTGAGATGAAATGGGAATGCAGAAACGATAATTACATTTTACCACAAAGTCTGTTGAAACAAAGTGTGGACAAACGACATGAACAAAGATGTTTTATCAAGCGGCAGATGTGTGTCGCAGGCAACAAGGCAGTTCGGTTGCCTCTCTCTCATTGTCACTTTGTCCACGTGGTTTGTTAGAGTGGCCTTGTATGAGTCAACACGATCAGAGTTTGGTGACAGTCACTTGCGCCAACGATTCCCAGGCTACCTAAACGGCTACAGACCGGAAGGTGGAGGTGGAAGCGGGGGAGAGAAGAGTTTCAGGCGAGAGAGTAGCCGACCGGTGGGGGCAAGTCGTCGAGGTCGTCCTCGACGTTCAAGGTGTAGCTACCGGAAGTCGTCGTATCGTCGTCGTCGTGGGACCTCGTGATGCTGGGGCAGTAACCGCCAGGGGAGCGGTCGTCACCGCCGCCGCGGAAGGGGGTGACATCCTCGAGCGGCAAGGGAGACGGCGCCATCTTGTGCACCAGGTCCAGCGTCTGCAGGTTCTTGGCATTCAAGTCGTTCTTGAAGGTAACTCGCTTGCCGCCGAAGGTCGTCTCCTTCATCGTCGGCGACGAGCCGGTGGGCGGGGTCTGGGTGTGGGGCGGTGGACGCTGCGTGCGCCTCCCGCTGCTGCTGCTGATGTCGGCTGGCAACTTCCGCTCCTGCGCGGCATACGGCCGCGTGTTGCCCAGGGTGTGAACATCACGGAAGGCGGTTGGCGCTCCAGGGTCACGTGGTAGGTGGTGCCCGTACGAAGGAAGCATGCGAGGTGAGAATGTCTCAAAAGAGATGGCTTCGGGGTCGTGAGGGTTGTTGGTGTACATGAAACGACGGTCTTTCGACAGGTTTTCAGGGCTGTGTGAAAATACCATTCTTGACGTGTCGACTGCACACAAATGTAAATATCGACGGTTATGCTTTATTCGTTAACACCTTTACAAATAAAACAAAACCACAACCAAAACCAGCAACAACAAAACCTTCTTGGATTAACATGATATATGCATGAAATAAAACCCACTCTCAAAAAAAAAAACAAAAAAAACCAACAAAAACCAACCAAAACAAAAACAACAACAACAACAACAACAACAACAACAACAACAACAACAACAACAAAAAACAGCCAGAAAAGAGATAACTAAATTTGCATTACTACCGTTGGGCTTAATATTAATTATATTGTTATTTAATTTTTATCGGACTGGAAACAAAATTTACAGCTGCTCACTCCCTCCAGCATAGCTAGAATATCTTAAAAGCAGTTTTACATCTAAGTACAAGTCACGTGCCTGAGTGTGCGCGGTTCAGAAGCAATTCAACCACGAATACAATTTTGATAATCATGTTGGTATATAAGGTGAATATTCAAGTTATGAATTTCTGTAAACACGCCTCTTAGAAGTAGAATTTTTCAAAGCACTAAAACCACCTTTGTCTACCTTTTGTTGCTTGTCGCCAGCAGCTTATAGTTTTCTCCTAAGAAAGGAAAAGCTATGGAAGTGACAGCCTACACGCCAATGGCGAGTCTCCTGCCGCTTAAACAAGCTCCGGCATTAGGTACAAAAAAAAAAAAAGAAAAAAAAGCAGATGTCCAACTGTCGGATGAGAGTGGCAATGAGTCAGTGGAGCGGAGAAATTAATTGTTGAACGTCCGATAAAAGCACTCGCCGTTTGACTGGCCTGCCCCTTGTGCGCATGCGCAGAAGCACGATGGCAGTCCATAAAGGCGGCGCTGTGGGTTGGCTGGGTGGCTGTGTGTGTGGAGTCCCGGGATTTCGCGTTTTTTCTCATTTCAGTCTACTGCTGTATGACGTGAAACTGCGGAGCCCAGTCCCCGAGAAATCAATTCCGAAGTTGAAATCAGAGTGCCCACGTAATGAAGGCAGCTTGCAGCAGATTAAAGTGAGGGCGATCGGAAAAACATCAACTTCAAAGAAAAGGAAATAACACAGGATGATGGGAAGCCAAGGGGGAGAAGCAGCGTTAAGGAGGGCAAAGTTTGTGCTCTGGTGATCAAGGCCGTGGCTGCTTCTTAACTCTGAGAAAGTCAAAGCTAAAATAATATAAAAAAATCTTCGAAGGGATTTCCCCCTCCCATCTTCCATTGCTTTCATCAGCTTATTCGTTATTATCTGAGATGTTCTTATAGTCCTTGTTCTGACTATTCCCGTGCCTTGCCTTCAATTGCTTTTTACCCGTCCACCTTCTTATCTTTGTAGGTTCCTGCATGTATGTATTTATTCTTATTTATATATTTATATGTCGGTATACTTAAACTTCCGCACGTAAACATGTATAAAGAAACATAAAGAAGAAGCGTCAGCATGTTCGTGTGTGAAACAAAATTTATCCAGAATAAAACTCAGCCACAAACCTGACATCTCCGGCAACGGTGGGAGTTGAATGTCTTCCTCACTTCCGCCTCGACCGCTGTCACTGGCAGTTGTCTCCCCTGACGTGTCGCTTTGGAAATCTTCGCCTGCCGACCGCCCAGTAGTACACTGAAACAAACAGTACAACCACCCCGGGTGTAAATCAACAACGGCTGGGTCTGGGTGATTCGATAACATTTGATTTGGTTACTCTTGTATTAATTTTAAAAATAAATGTTAGTTAAGGATGAAAAGTATAATAGAAAGAAGACAGTAAAAGTGAGAGACACCCTTTTCACGAGGTTGTCACCCTGTTTTACCGTCTGATAAAGTTTCGATATCGAAAACAAAGGAACCAGTAGAGTTGAAGATGAAAGGACATGATAGAATTTGATTATTTCTAAGAATATCTTTAGAAATTTATGCAAAAATATCGAGAATAAATAATTATTAATTAGTATTGTATATTTAATTTTTGTTATTTTTTTTAGACATCTCTAATTTGTGTTTGTGCCTAGTAGTAAAGAACAGCGAGCCTGACTTAAGCTTAGGACTAGCCATCTAAAAGTGCATATCATTATGGAGACGATGAGAACGATGATAATTATTATCAAAAACGTGTTGGATAAAGTAGTTCATGGACATTTCTAGTCATGGGTTCTTCCTGGGTTAAAAACAAAACGAAAATTTAAAAGAATATCCTCGTGTTTTACTCCTTTCTCATATAAGCAGTGTTCACACAAGCTTGTCGCTGCTGGTGTTGTGTGACGTCACTAACAATCCGCTTATGAAGGTCAATTGGATCGGCTTGCACTGCACGTGCGCTACGGCGATGGAAGAAGACAGCACGCTCCGCGTCGATGGCGTGGACCTCTACAAGGGTCTGCAACAGCCCTCGTCAACAAGCAAGACGATCAGCTGATCAAACAGCAGGGGCCTTTACGTTCTCACCTCCCGTAGTGCGGCCTTCAGAAAAAGCTAAGAAGATGGGAGTTTTTTTCTCACTATCATCATCATCGTCGTCGTCGTCGTCCTGTCTCCTTTTCTGGCCCTTTATACCGTCCTGCTTACTTCTGTCATGCAATAAAGCTCTTGTCATTCTGTAGGCGGGCTGGACCGCTCTATAACAGCATTACGGAAAGGGCGACCAGGAAATCGAAGTCGTAACCGTTCACATGGCCATCGACGCTTTGCTGTGCAAAGACTTGGCCGGGCAAATTGAAGGGTGAAGACCGTTCTTGGCTGTCCCCCTCCCGCCTCACCATCCCAGCGCAGTCTTCACCCAGCCAACCTCGCGTTGAAGCGGCCTTCAAGCCCTATCGACACGTCGCACCGTCTCGGTGACGTAATCACGGGCTCCTGTTACGTGCGGACCAGGGTTTCAAGGAAAGTTTTGTTTGATCAGGGATCGATTTCTTGTCGAGGAAACTACAGTGTGTGTCCGTTGAGAAACGGACAGGACCCGCCAACCAATTGAGTCAGCCGCACTGTGGAACTACTGGACGACCTGCAGGATTTTTTTTTTTTAAGTTTGTCGTTTTTGTCTTTGATTACATGCAGGAAGAAAGGAACTATGATCCTGAAAGAAGGAAAAAAAGAAGAAAAAAAAAAGGAGAAAAGGAAAGGCCGAAACACGACAGAGAGCGTTAATTCAATAAGCAGACGCTACAACACCGTACTCGGTCAGGGTAAAACCGACAGGCTCGTCATCAACGTCAATAAAGAGGAGAGAGGCTGACAACTGTGGTAGCGGCGCTCAGTTCTGTTAAATAGTTCACGATCTCTTCACGCCTGGGCATGACGTAACAGCGCGCAGGCGTCGCGGCGTCGGCATAGATCAAAGGCGCGTGCAAAAACGTGAGTACGCTCTCCAAAGCTCGACTGGAACACGGTTCTTAAAAAAACGGTTTGACAAGAATATATAGGAAATGATTGGCACGCACAGAACAAGGACAGTAAGGATTGACGCATGCGCGGACACACAGGAAGCACACCTGTTCGGATGCGCAATGCATGCTGGGAAACATGCAGAGAGAATAAGTGAGTAGGTGGCAAAGGTCAGTCCCTAAATTGGTTGTCGGAAGTGAGGTGTTGGAGGTCAGGATTTTGTGAGGGTGGTGCCTATCTCTTCCACTGCCTTGCTTTTGCCCCTCCGTCTGTAGAGTCCTCATTCCTGACAGATAAGTCGACTGGGTGACGTTGCTGCGACGCACGAGAATCGAACATGCTTGCCTCTGAGTTCAGACCCAGTGATTTAATTACTTGCTTCACCAAGTTAGTGCGTGTGTGTAGAGAGAGAGAGAGGGAGGGAACGAGAGAGTGTGTGTGTTAAAGAAAATGCTGATGTGGAAATCTGCCCATACCCATACATCCTATCGTAAAATTGACAAATCATTTTATGTTTTTTTTCCTCTTCTTGCGAGTGATGTGTTGAGGGTTAGTCAGGACGTTGTCTTTTGAAGAAAAACTAAGCTAACAAAAACTGGATGCACACGAAGTGAAGAAAATCAAATACTTGAGAGACAGAGAAAAAGAAAAGAAAAAGCATCACTAATGTCAAAGAGTGAGTTGTACATCTCTCTTTGATCGATGGGGTTAAGCAGTACCTTGATTACACGAGAACTGGTTAACGTTCTATGCAAACAATTTTTTTATGTATTTCCAGTCGAATTTTTGCTTCAACCTCATTACTTAATAGCCCAGGAAGGTTAGACTGCTCACCAAGCAAAAACTAGACCTTGCTAAAGTATTACACCGGAATCAGGGGCGTCCTCAGGCATGTCACGCCAATATACATTGAATATGAAAGAGAAAGAAAAAATAAGGACGCAGTTGACGGCAATGTGGTAACATTCTTCCCTCTCTCTTCTTCCATTCATCTCTTATTCAGGGATGTCCTCGTTCTGTTTTTTTTTTTTTTCTCTCTCTCTTCTCTCTCATTTTCCTTTCTCTATTCCCTCTCATATGCACAACTAATGAAGCCGATAATGCGCTCATTTCACCTGCAGCCATTCTCATCAGTTTTAACACCCTGCCATCAAAATGCTGCGAGATGTTTGTGTCATTATTTAATGCGAATATAGTTTTCCTTTCAGTATTGTAGGACATCCTTTGGCTGAATCCGTCTAATCAAGATATTGGAGTAAACAAATTGTAAATGGGGAAAATGAAAAACACTAACAAAATGGAGCAAACGGCAAAAATAACCCTATGATGATTAGACAAACCACAGTATTAAATCAAAAGTAGTTGGAAAAGCGGTAAAAATATCTCTGGAGTGATAACACACAACCAATGAAGAAAGAGAACAAAAAGAAGGAATAGGGGCGAAGAATGAATATGTAATTATAGAATTTAAATCTCCATCCTCTTTTTTTTTCTTCCCCTTCGCCAACCATTTCCAAACTGTGGCTTTGTATGTCTACCTCCCTTTAGGGAGGTGAGAGAGACCACTTCCAACAAACACATTGGACACGATTAATAAAACCGTGTTTTTATCGACGAAATCATGATTAACTGCACAATAATATACTTCGATTCCCACCCAATACTAGCATTCTTTAGAGAAGGTCCCTTTCCCTACGAATTTATCCCTTACAAATTTGTTTACTGCTGTGTCATAAGCTTGTGGACAACCTCCCTCGGCGCGGGAATCAATCAACTAAGTCAAATTCTCTTTACTAGAATGTGTTGTGTTGATTTCCTCCTCTATTTTCTTTCGCAATTTCTTATAATTTACCGCTGCTTGGTTTCATGTATCCGGCGATATGTAAATGGACTCTCCCGTTTCCAAATATCATTTAGAACGAATCCTTTTAAGCCCCCGTCGATAGTTCCGCTTCCTTCGGCTCTTCAATTTGCAGACTGACGGGCTGGCATGCGAATGAGAGATCTTGCCTCCGCATCCCCCGGTCCCGCCTTCAAACTGTGTGGAAAGGCGTGCAAAACTGCGGATGGGATTATTTCGTCTGATTAAGCGAGTTTGTCATTGTCTTTCTTTCTGCTGTTAATTGCTTCGTGCCTGCGCGTGGGGATCCGTGATGCGATTATTTCGAAGGTATGGAGACCATGAAGAGAGACGGCAAACGAATTTCAATCCACCTTTGAGCCACCGCCGCTGTAGCACTTGAATGTTACGGTTCGACGGAAACCCAGAACGTGATGTGTGTGAAGAAGTGGATGTGTGAAGTTATGGAAAGGACGAGTTCCAAACCACACACACACACACATACAGTGTAAAAATACAAGAAACATCCAACCCGAAACATTTTTTTTTTTTTTGCGAAGATAAACCTTATTAAGAGACGTTCTTATATGTGCTTATCAAATGAATGAGCGACCGAATGAACAGATGAATGAAAGTATGTTTTCTTATCATCTTAGCTTTCGGATTCACATTAAACAAATTGGAAAGGTGTCTTTCCTGCTTAAAAAATATCTCAGCTTTTATGCATTAAGCGCGAAGATTTTTACCCTTTACTTTTAAGATGAAAAGTAAGATTTCTACTTCCCGCCTCTCAAATTTACGATAAAGAGCTTTGAAACTGAAAATAGGACTTACACTTCATTTTTTGTTTTTCTTAATATTCGCCAGATAAAAAAAATCGATTTAATAACAGCAGAGAAAGTTTTTTTTTTTCCGGAGTAAAGCCAGTGCTAATTTTTTAACATAAGCAGTATTTACTGGAAAAAATGAATTTGAATTCGTCTCTCAGCCTGTAGAAGTGTAATGAGTCAACACAATGACGGATGGATGGATGTAAGAAATAGAGATATCTTGCGAACATTAATGTAATGATGAGTTGCATCCAGAATTTACAACAAATTACATCAGAATTTATATTTACATCTACGATTCTTGTGCCTTCATGAAACTCTTGTCATTGAGGATTTAAAAAAAGTAGATTGTCTGTAAACAATATCTGTATCTACTGGTTTTTTTTATATCTTTTTATCTTTATTTTTAAGCAGAAATATCTTAATGTCTACAAATTATGAATAAAGCCAGTGCAATATGAAAGCTGAATTTTTTCCATAAATTATTTATTGCATGTCTTCTGCTGATACTGTGGGCTGAGACATCGGCGAGTTCTTGCAAACTACTCATCTCTTCCCTTTCTTCTTTCCGTCTCTCCCAACTGCCCAACTGCAACATGTCTCTGCTGCACTTCTTTGTAGATTTTTGAAGATGTTACACAGTCTGCACACGACCCCGGAAGTAAGGACGCTGTCAGACGAGGGCAAACCCCGGGTGGCTGTGCGCGCAGTCTGGCACCCAGGGAGACATCGGTCCGCGCTGCTGGAAGGAACGTGCGTGGAGTGCGAAGTCCTCCAGGCTGTGAGCCTGTGAGCCTGTGAGCCTGTGTGAAATGTCCGGTCACTGTCGTAAAATAACACCCTTGTCCGTGCCCATACTTTTCCGTGAATTACGCTTGACAGCAGATTAGCATCTTTCAGGGCAGTTCCTGACATTGTCTTCCAGCATCCGCGAACCTTTCAAAGTCGGATCAATTTTGTATGAGCATGTTATGAACGCAAAAGAACGTGTCAAAATCTGGAGAAAAGAAAAGACCAACAATGCTCTCCCCGCCCTTTCGCCATGAAAAGCTCCCTCCTTCCTGGATTAATTTTTTTTTGAAGTAGTCACGCCTGGCACTATGTGGGAGGCTGCACGGCTGCTGATCTGGTGGAATGCATGTCAGGGCGGCTTCTAGTGGCTGGCATTTGCTAGTGAAGGGCTGTTTTCAATAATTCAAGATGCCGTGGACACGGCTCCACAGGACGCAGCCATGTTTCCTCGGAGGCATGCGGTCTTCGCCCTTATTCCAAAGGCCTGGGGCTGTGTCACGTGGCTGTGTTGTTGACATGCGTAACACGAGGCTGAGAAAAAGGCAGATGCTCGGCAAACGAGCTCCTTCCTTTCTGGACAACAATATTGGGGGTTGGGGAGGGGATACGAGTGTGGATGTCGAGCGGGTGGAGGAAGGTGTAGTGGGTGGTTGGGAACGATGTAAAGGAGTGTCATCACCCCAAATACTACAACACAGACTCTTTGGAATCGTTAATTATCCGTTAAGTTAAAAAAAGGGGTAATTATGAGCTCGGCGATGCCACGATGTTTAATTCCGGATTGAAGAACGTAGGTTTTTTTGTTTGTCGGTGTCTATTGGGAATTATTGCCATACTCAATCTCTCTAGTTGCAGAAGCTTTGAATGCAATAACAGTTAAATCCTCTTTGAAAGGATTTGTGTACGTTTATCCATTGTCGGACTTTCTTCTATTGTTTCATGTGAGCTATGGTGTGCATTCTAGTTTTGCTTTACGTGCTGTCATCGTGGCAGCTTACTGAAGTTCAAACGGCTTTAAAACTGTCATACAAGATATAGATATGTTGTCTACACATCTCACACGGTGATTTTTTCAATTGAAACTCTATAAATAAAATATCCTACACCAAGTGGTTGAGTCGTTTTGGAGCAAACTTAATTTTCTCATATCGGGTAATGCTAGGCTCATTTAGAGAATAATCTGATTCGGTCTAAGCTTGGAGACCTTTGCATCTGGCACATTCTTTGTTGTCTTTCGTCGTTGATGATTTATAAACCATTTTTCGCAATTGAAAAATGAGAATTGTCTGAAAATAAGATTGTTTCGCACTTGCTTACTGCTTCTCAAAGACCGTTTAATACACTAAGCTTCAGCACCTATAAAGAGTAGGAAAAAAAAATTGTCAAGCTTTGTCTCACAATCATTATTTAATATAAGATTTCCGTTTGAGTACAATAACCCTTGTCATTAAAAGCCCGATTCATTCAACTGACCTCTACACCCAGCCGTTGTACCCCTTTCGACCGGTCTTTAATGTTTACGCATGCGCAGTACGATGCGTCTTTGAATATCCGGGAAGAAGGGGGCGAAGCTCGTCATCAGCTCGAGCCACGCGGAGAGAATGCGGGTAGAGTCATATGTGTGCTGCATGATCGAACATTGACCTTGCAGGTTAGTGGAAAGCTCTTTGATCTCGAGACTTGGAATTGGCAGGACCGTGTTGAGAATCGCTTTGATTGCACCAGCCATTCACGTCGCTCCGAACGATCCAGAACAGGAGAAACCTAATGAGATCAGCGCCGCCTGGAAGAACGCCGCCATATATGAGGCAGAGACAATATGGCAGAGGGACGTTTACGAGGTTTGCTATTAGCACAAGGAAGGATTGCGAGCAGCCACAAAAAAATACAAGGTACAATGAGATCATGTTTGGGTGAGTGAGTGGGTGAATGAGTGAGTGGGTGAGTAGGTGGGTGAGTGAGTGAGTGGATGAGAGGTGTGAGTGAGTGATACAAAGAAGAAACAAAGTAGAACCCCTCAGCTAGACACCCTGACAGTCCGTGGGACGGACCATGTGCGAAGAAGAAGGAAGACAGAAGAAAGGCGAGCACAGGGGAGACATGGCACAAGTGGGCAGCTCGCTGGCGCTGACATCTCTCTTGTCACTGGTTTGTGCAGCTTTATTCTCTCATCAAACATTCTGAGTTGCTGCGGCTCCTTCGACTCGGCTTGAATGGTGCTTGTGTTCTGCCAAAATTATTTGATCTCCACGCTGAGAAGCCCTCTACTCTTTCATTTTCCTTAATCCGCTTTCTTTCTCAGCTCAAAAGGCGGAGGAGGGAAAGACGGAGGGATTGCAGGAGTGAAATCTTCACACGAACAGCCACATTGAGCGTTCCTTGTGGACTCCTGACAATATTCCCTCACAAAGACCCTGACTTTTTTTTGGAGGTACTAGGAGCTGTCCCAGGGGTAAACCATCAAATGAAGACAGAACCATTTTAAGACTTCTGGAAGTGATGGAATGAGTTTCAAATGTAGAATGTACGTACGACGGTCATCTACCTTAAAGCACGAAGTTCAGCATTTTTAAGGAAACGAAATGAGAGAAGAGGGAGCGTGAAAAAGGGGGAAAATAAGAGGCGGGTTGGTAAGAGAATACCGTAACATCTATCTTCAAAATTCCCTAAAACTAAAAACAAACTCTTATTCATTGCGCTTTGTTTCTTGTGGATCGCGTCTCCGAGGAAAACAAAGAAAAAATTGTCGAGGGTTTGCCTTGATTTATCAAGACTTTAAAATCACCAGGCTTTTGTATCAGCTTAAAGGCAGCTACAGAAATTGGAATCCCAAACAAGTAAAAAGAAATGGTTTTTAAACACTAAAGACAATCTTATTACCGCGCTTGAATTCGCAGTATTTTGGACGCCTACAAAAGAAACAAGCTAAGGAGTAAATATCAAGAAAACTTATACATTAATAAGCTAAACAACAGATCGGAAATACCAAAAAATGTCAAAATCGTAATTTCTCAAGCATTTTCCTTTCTCAAGTCTGTCAAAAATATGAAAGAGGAAACCCAGAAAAAATGTTCAATAAAGCAATTTTGATGCAGTCAAGCATCGCAAACTCCATATTCTCAATTTTCTAATTAGCTGAAATCACCTCTAATACCCTGTCTTTTCTAAATATTAGCACTAGGGATTCAACGGTTTTTTTCTGCAAGATCGAATGCAAATTCTTTACAAGAACCGAAAGTTAGCCTGAACAAATGTAACTGAAGTCTTATTCGTGAGTTTACACACAAGCTCAGGCTAATGGTATGGAAGCCAGTTGTGAGAATTCTATCTTTTCCTGTATCCTAAATGTTAACAAAAGTCCCTGTAAATTACTGTCGAAGTTTCTGAATTGGAATGAAATGATATATTTATATCAGTGTGTGAATTATGATTGTCTCTCCTGTAGTTTTGTAGGTCTACGAGTAGGAGTTCAATCCACTTTTTCGTAAATCGCGGAGCATATCAAAGTATCAAAATAACCACCACACGATCAAAAGCTCGGTGTAGAAAAGTAAAAGATTGCTGTGCGTCTCATCAGGCCATGTGTTGTGATCTTTTATTATTCTCCTCCTCCTCTTCCTCCTCCTCTTCCTCCTCCTCCTCCTTCTTCTCCTCCTCCTCATCATCATAGAGTATCAGAATGCCAATTTATTAAATTAAAGCTTCATTGTAATGAGATATGAAACAAAGAACTCAAATATTCACATCAAACACGCTGTTCACAAACGTTCAAACTTCTACAAATGCTTGTACTACGAAGCGTGAAAAAGCACAACCGCGCATGCGCACATTTCATCTACCGTTCCACAGCTGTGCACTGCGCTTCACTCTTGAACTCTTTAATATCTCGTGCTTTAGTTTGCCGATGTAATGTTATCCAAATCGCTGAATTTCCGACTTCATTTCTTTTACCGACTTTAAAAAAAAAAAAAGAGGAAGGAAGGAAAAAAAAAAAAAAAAAAAAACAAGAAAAAAATATGCCGTCCTTCTATAAGCTGGCGAAGACATCCATCACGTCCAACTGCGCAAATATCACGCAGGTCTCGAACATGAGAGTGCATGCCAGTCTTAGCCTTGGCACCGTCCACTCGCCGCACGATGCCACCCGACTGGGGAGCGAAAGCTGTCTCGAGTGCCCGGCGTTGTTCGTGCATTAGCACGGCCCAGCCATCGATTACGCGTGCGGCAGGAATAAAAAGTCATCGGGGGCTAATCTGGGCAAGACGAGGCCTTGCCCGGAAGCCGCGCACGTTCAACCCGCTAGAACAATTGCGGTAATGCAGGCAGAAGTGACAGAACACGAAAATGCCTCCCCTGTCTCCTAATCCATCACAAGGGGGCCAGTAATTCGGTAGAGCTGTAGAGGGGCGACATCCAGGAGGAAGGTGGGGTGGATGTGGGGGGTGAGGAGTGCAGAGGGGGAGGTAAGGGTTAAAGAGGGAATGTGAATGACAGAGACTGTTACCACAGGGGTTAGCAAGAAGGGGAGAGGGGTTCTTACAATCAGACACAGCTTTGTGTAACAACATTACTTCTTATGGTCTTCCATGGAGGAGCAGACAACTCTTCCCTTTGCCAGTTTAGCAGACTTTCCTGACGATGGTTATAATAATTTTGCCAGTAGAGACTTTTGAAACATATCCTTCATTTTTTGGTCTATTTTAAGACTAAACATAGGGCAAATTAAAAAATAAATAAATAAATAAAATAAAAATAAATAAATAAATAAATGTCTCTACATTAGCAAACACTCTTTGATTAATTGGCCGAAAACACTGTGTAATCAGGAAAAATAACTTGTTGGTGACCGAAAATATTATAATAAGAACCTATAATTATGTAAAGGGATTTACCAAAATAGAAAATACCGTTAACTTTTAAAACATATTTTTTTTTCAGCCCACTGGCGTGGTGCTGATGTGTATGTGCATTCGTGCGTGCGTGTGTGTATTTATGTAGGTCTATAGAGTCCGTTCGCGAGAAGCAACAGCCGTCCGATCAGTTACATCACATCAAGCTGATGTTCTCGCAAGTATGTTCTACAGAATTTATTTCGGCAGCCCCATCCAGCCGGCAGTTTACATTACGCAAAAATGCAGAGAAGAACACCGACAGCTGCACAGCCAAAGATTCGGCGGAAGTCACAGTGGGAGGCAAGAAGTTGTGGGGGTTGCGGGTTTAAGGGGGAGAGGGAAGCATCTCAGGCGAATAGCTACACGGGGTGTAGCGACATCAAAACCAAACACAGCGGCGTGCGTGGAAACCAGATCTCGGCGCCACGAGATCACGTTGCAATGAAGCGAGAGTAAACACAATCTCGTCACGTTATCGTCCATCCGGTGCGAGCGAGGCGTGCTGAGGAGCGCGAACCTGTTTGACTGCCCCTCCCCTGCGATCCCCACACCAACAGTCCCCAGAATATTTTTTTGCGCCTCCCACCAAATCCCACTCTTGTTAACGTTTGAAGCGCAGGTCGGAATCCCTCCGCAAATAAGAACCTAATCGAATGAATAGGATTAATAAAAAGGCTCTTTGCTGTGTCACTGCTGTCCACCAGGATGTAAACATACTGAAGCTCCTGATCCCTTCCGCTTTGACCCTTGACCTGACACGATCCCTCCAAACACGAATCCTTACCCAACATCCCTTTCTCCTCACGCGCCATGCAGCCCCGCCCTTCCGCTCGGCATCAAACTCTACTGATAATTATTATTAAAACGATATAGTCTACGGGTCTCGCCCTCTATTAGCCTCTTGTTTGAAAAAAAAAAAACCCAACCAGTACAGGGAGGAGTCTTGTCAACCAGTTAGTAAAGTAACTTGACTCCTAGCAAATAAAAAGAAACACATGTTAGCATCGATCCTATCAAAGCAGTACGTTTTGAAACTCTTGACATCTGATCGATTGTGCATGCAACATGTGAGATGCTGGCTGCAGCATTCACCACGAACCGAGACAAAACTGACAGGCGGAAGCGAGTATGGAAGAAAAAAGAAAAAAAAAAATGAAGCAACATCATGCATACACATCCGGATCTTGTTTTGTAAATGTTCCGTTGACCGTGAGGTGGAGATCGAGTCTGCCAAGAGGCACCTCCTCTTACTAGACAGGTTCTTGGAGGGAGAGAGAGAGAAGGGGAGAGGGAGGAAAATAGTTTGTTTTCTCCGAGGATGGAGGTATAAATGAGAAGTGATTAGGCATTAGTGTTGGCATGCACCAGACGTCCTGCTGATTGTCAGTTTAGTGTACATTGAATGCTCGGCTAAACCACTTTATCGCTCCGTGACCATCACGTGGTGTATCATTTCCCGTTGGCCAATTCCATCGACCGTAATCTTGCGTGTTTGCACATGAGAGCGCGTGCGTGCGTGCGTGAGTGCGTGCGCATGCATGTGCAAATTTTCGATCGCCTTAAAAGTCATATTTTTTTATGAACGATACCCCTTCTTGCTGTTACCTTCCCAACCTCTTCATCAGTGTTGCAGCTTTAAAGAAGCTAACAACACAGTGTCACGCCTTAATCTGCTCCACAACCAGGATGCTCATAACGAGGGATTTATTCTCACCCGGCTTCTGATGTTTCGATAATTCTCGCTCGTCTTTGAGTAATTTAACAAGAAAAAAAACTCAGGCCGTGAGTCAGGAGTACGCACATCTGATACCGTGGAGAAAACCAAAGGCGATCAACATTATGCCTTTGCCTTCGGCATTTATGGTTTCTTGAATCGGTGTCAATAAAATGCCAGGAATGAACTAGCTTCCAAACGATTTTCCTTCCGCAATTCGGTATTATTCAATAATCGCACCAAAATGCGTTGTGACGTCATGATCTGCACATAATGCAGGTCACGCCCTGTTTCATGTCTTGCAACAAAGAAAGGAAAAAAGACATTAAGGGCTCAGCTGCAATATTGTTATTCTATGATCAGACTCACGGTAAGCGACTTGGACTAAACACGGTCATTGTCAGAACTTTATTAGTACCCAGCAGTCATTGGCCCTCATCAGAAAGAGTTTTGGAACTACGCAGAAAATGGTCTTTTCATTGGCATGCATTCAGGAATACGACATGTTTCTCTTGACATAAATCCATGATATATCTAATATATGCGTGCATCTCCCTTTCTCTCTCTCTGTAAAATGCACGTGCAGAGTCACGTCAGTATTATTTCGAATACCCGGTCTTCTCTGCTTCTCCTACTGCATTAAGTTCAGACTTTGATGTTCATGGCTTATAATCAGAATAATGTAGATATTTTTTTAAAGAGATACAGCTGTTAAAGCTAAGCTCCAGAAAGGGATTTGCTGTTTTTTAAAGCAAGTTAAGCTTTATTTTATGACAGAGCTTATAGCAGGATCACATCTTAAATAAGGCAGCACATCAGGATCCAAGTATTATGTGTCCTGTATTTAGACCAAGAAATTACTAATGGCGACAGGTTATTTAATACACGACAAACCAAACAAAAATATTGGACAAAAATAAAATGTATTTTCCGCTTCTATTGAGTGCTTCTATTACAATGCTTAGTCAACCTTCGCAAGAATGGGAGGAACCATGCAAAATCTCTGCGATGAGTCTTTCGCCTGCTTTTTAAAATGGAGTAATTATTGAAAACTGACGATTGGACATAAGGTTCTGACAACACATTCTTTTCCAACACTGGTTGCATTCAGTGTACATAAATTCTGTGTCCAAAAGGGTTCTTGTAAGATGCGTGTTACCGCGTTTGTCTCTCGACAGAAGCTGTGTGGTCTTCATACCACAATGGCGAACGTTTGTCTTTCGACAGAAACGCAAGGCTTACAGCAATGGTCAACGTTGTTTTTGAGAGAAAACCGATAGGCCACGCAGTTTGTATCCAAAGTTCTCTCCGACGATCGTCTGTTCCAGTGAACAGATCAGCAGCGAACTCTGGCATCGCTCTCTTGCCCGTTGCCATTATCTGACGCCCTTTGGCGGCTGTGGATAACGATCGCGATAAACGGCGAGGACGGAGTGGAGTGGGTGGCGAAGGGTGTGGGGGAAATGTCATTGTCAACACGTTGGTGTTTGACTGATATCCCTCTAAGCTTTCAGACCTCCGTTATCTTTAGGTTCGATGCGTGGAGACAAAAGGTCTACATGGTCCAAATTGACTAAAATGTCTCTGAAAGGTCTATTTTTGCCCCTTATTTTCTGCGCCCACCCACCTGAGCTTGCCATTTCCTTTCTTCCCTCTCTCTCTCTCACACACTTACGTACGCACCTTCAACTCACACCCACAGAAATACACATTTAATAACAAGTTCGCGCCCACTAATGTACTGGCGTCTGCAAACAAAGTGGACAGTGACTTTGTCCAAAAGAACAAGAGATGGCAATAAACAGGATGAACACCATGAGCATGCCAGCCAATAAACACTCACAGATCACGACTCCCACCTTAGAGAAACGATCTTATCATGACCTACATTCTTCGATCACGTGACAGCACGCGTGACTTTAACGAGAGAACATGGGCACCTCGAGTGGCAAATGGAAATGCGAGATAAGAAGAGCAAGAGGGTGGGTGGGAGTGCGTATAGTGAATCATCCTTTGACGCCTTGTACGCTGTCCTCGCTCGATGAAACCTGTTGGACGAATTTTTCCGCGTACTTCGAGAAAACTGACATCATTGATTTCCGTTCTCAGATGAATAGCTGCTGAAGGTGCTTCACATCCTGATCGTGGTAATTTGAAACTTCAAAGACGGCTTTTCTCTGGTTTGGAAAAGATTTATTTCAGTTCACTGAGCTCAGTGTGAGCGTATATTCAATGTGGCTGCTGTGTACCGGATAACATGTCAAATGCAAACTATGAGCATCTGTCGCTTAAGACAAAAAATACATAAATAAATAAAATAAACCTTTGTCCTCATTCTCTTCCCTGTGATAATTATCTTGACTTATTATGAGACTCAGATTGAACATTAAATTTCAAATAAAATGTTTTGCCAAGTTTGTCGCATTTTTGACAACAAAACAGAAACGGACCCTCCTCTCTGTCTCTCGTTCGCCCTCCCTCTCTCAGGTGGCTCTTTAACCACGGCAGCACCTTTGGGTTTGGCCAGAAAGAGTTTGGACTTTCTATCAAACTACATCACTCAGCACTTCCGCGACCGCTGGGTGCTGGGGAACAAATTCAATCAGGTGTGTCCAAATGCTGTCGCAGCCGTGATACATTAGGTCCGGCGGTCTGATTTACCAAGGTTCGCCTGTAATCTCCTCTGCATACTGTCTTCCAGGCATCGATAGTTTTAAGTCAACTTTCTTCTTACAGTTTTCAAGCCCCTTCTCTCTCTCTCCCCCTCCCCAAACTTTTTCGTAATCTTGTCTTTATTTGATGCCATCCTCGGTGCATAATGAAGTGCCCAGCCTACGTGGCCAGACAGGTTAAAAATATTGTTTTTAAAAAACCTGGAGGCGGAATCGATGACAAAGTACGATATGGAATTCTTTGCAGACGGGTCAGGCGGGCTTGAGTATAGATTGGCGATTGTTCAAATCATCGAGCCCTGAGGGGTGTCTTGAGTACATTATCGAACACAAGCTTGAAATAACAATTTTCAACAACAAGTAACCCCTTTCCTTCTTTTGTTGTTTCTCTGCTCGAGAGGAGCCATTAGAACGGCGATGCCATCGGGGGAAACTGCATTTTCCGAGGCTGAATGGCACTTGCACGTGAAGAACAAAAAAAAAAAAAATAACATGGTGGCAGTGGAATGAAAACTGCAGAGTGGCCACCCGTCTGAATGATAACTCTGGCAAGCACAGTTGGCAAGCAAGTCATGTACTGCGTGTCTTTCAAAAACTTTGCTTCTTACAAGAAGCTATATCTGTAAGCTGACTGGATGTCTTCTTTTTATATGTGATGGAGAAAAATAATATATTATATAAAGAAAAAAAACAACAGAATGTCAAGTGCATATTTACAAGCATAAATGTTTGCATACCTATAACAACTGCATTCCGGAGTGATGGATAGACAAATGAAAAACATCAAAAGGGATTGACCGAGAATTATACAGAGAAATATAGGAAAGTACACATTTGAGTTCACCATCCAGCATGACTGAGTTCAGGATGGTGTGTGGGAGGACAGGTAAGCACACGACGAACATTGTAACACCTTTTCGACCATCTGAAGTCTGCCTCCTGTAGTCGAGGGATCAGAAGGTTCATCTCACCTTGCTACAAAATGGCAAGAGATGGTCTTTGAAACTGAAATATCTCGGAGTTTTTCGATCAGTCAGGATCAGTCGTAAACAAACATGTGGAGGGATTCTTAAGGTGGAAACTAATCACTCCTTGTGGCCTGCTGGTGCCTGACAACTGCAATAACGACTTCCTGTTATTCATTGTGTATCATAATAAAGGACAAAAACAATTCAACGGCGTGGTATCAGCTGTCCGCGCTTGCAGAAAAACACACATGTTTATTCAGAGCAAAGAAACATTTCACAATCTTTCCAGCAGATGAAAAGGCACACGTGTGTGTACCTTGGATGCAAGAGAACAAATATTGGACTTACAGCAAAACAACTCATAAAGCAAGCACAAAGGGAAAACAGTATCTTTGATGGGTCTATAAATAGAAAACTGACATTGATTTCTTCTTCTTTCTTTTCTTCATGAAAGTGATCGCAAACTAAACTTATTAATACGCAATCTGAATAAAAGGGAATATAGAGCAATCTCCAGGGAATTATTCCCATCTGCATGACGGACAGTATCCCTCATGAATATGTAAATGTTTAAGGAAGGGAGGTGATTCAGAAGATAAACCTGTACTAAGATATTAGTATTTGGATGAAGGATAAGGAGGTGGAGGAGGATTAAAGGGTGGAAGGCAGCAGACATAACAAGATTTATTACAAAAAAATTGTTCGGATATCTTGTTCATACACGAGCACCTGCGCAGGCATTCACACATCCACGACCACACTTCGGGTAAGTAAGGAAGGAAGACATCTAACCCAAAAGTGTGAAAACTGGAAAGACACGTGACTATCTTTTCAAGGGGTTAAGTAGTTAGCGGTTCTTTGTCTCAAAATGTGTATTACAATGTGCTTTTATGTGAAAGACAAACAGAAGAAAGCGAAGAAAGAGATTAGAAGTTTCAGTTGGTGGTGACGATGATGGATGGTGGAGGTGGAGATGATGGTGATGATGATCACACTTTCCATGTAAAAATGTGCTGTAGGCGCTGTGAACAGAAGACTTCATAGGAACGGACAGTCAATCATACAACAAAGAAACAAGCGACAGGAAGCTGATCACATCGCGAAAAACAAAAACGAAGTTGTATGGACAAGATTGAAAAATGAGGCGAAGAAAATAATGTTCTCTCAACGACGGCAACGAAAAAGAAGAAAGCTCTATAAAAAGATTCCAGGTGCAAGAAGTACAGCAGAAGAGCAGTATATGGATGGTGATTAAAGAGTGGTGAGCGAAATAGGAATAATAATCTTTTGGACGAATGATAGCAATCGTAATTATCATTATCATACAATGTTATGAAGAGAGCTTCCCTTGCAAGTCCTTCATCACAATACTTCTCTACATCATTGATTCCATGACATATCCGTAAATCAGACCGTTTATCTGAAAGTTTATGTATACTTATATTATGGTAAGTATTTACATTTTTTCCTTTAATTCTATACTATGTATTGCTGCTTGAACAGCTATGTACCTGTTTATTAGGTTTATAGATTTTCGTAACCATTTCCAAAGAACTGTATGGTCGGAATGAGGTCAAGAAGCCGTTACCATGGCAATACTATTGATAAATTGACAAATCACAAATCAAACGTGAAAGTTCAAAGGAATTACAGCACCATTTTTTTCCCTGGTCGTCTTATAATATTTATTTTAATGATGATTTCAGGAAGAGATAACAATCATTTTTGCATACCAATTTACAAAGATTCAGCTTTTGTGACTTAAATATCAATTAAAAAAAACACACTGCTAGTCACGTGACTAGTGGCTAAAAGGTACTTAACGAGAGTGAGAAAACAGTCGTAAAGGCAGTCAGGGTATTAATGAAAACCTCTCTCATCATTACAGTTTGTAATAATTGCATCGTACATTGATCTGTACTTGTAGTCTCCAAACGACAAAAAATACATCTCACAAAGAAATTCTTTCATAACAATGTCAGCTTCGGCTGTTCTCGGCCTTAGATACTGGAGGGTTTTCTGTTTTCAGGTCCTGAGCTCGTTAAATTTATCTTTTTTTGTTTTCCCTCACAAAGATATCGTGCTTTTACCGCTGTTATCTGTTTTAAAACATCATCTGCCCTTCTAGGAGGGTCTCCAAACAACCCTTTTAACATTTAGCAGTCCTGGATGCGCGTGAGGAATGAAGCCGCACGAGCGCCGGGGGTTTGGCAGTCGCAGGGAGGAGTGAGTGAGTGTGTGAGAGGGGGGTAGTTATTACTACAGCTTCTCCGTACATTAACCTATAGAGCCGGCGGATGAGAATGGAATGGTGGACATTTTGGTTTCCACCCCCACGTTTCTCCTGCGCTCCAACGATAGGCTCGTTAGTCATACTTTCAGCCTGCAGCATGATGTCGCCTTATATGTGTTGCTAAAAGTGTTCCACGTGATTTTTGTCCACCAATTTGCTGTGATTTTTTTTTTTCTTTTTTTTTTACCTGGGTCCATTTATTTGTAACAAGGTATCACCGTTGAGATGTTGACCTAACGCGTGGGTAGGTGATTGAAGAGGGTGAGCTTGTCCAGGCAGCTGTTAGGATGTAATGGATGAAACTAATACCGAAGATTTTATATTTTATATGATCTTTTGCGTTATTTAACATGTTTACGATTGGTAGCAGAGGCTTTCTGTCATCTGTGTGTTATGAACACGGATCACTTGTTAAAACAAATATACTGTCCCATGCAAATTAGGGAGAAGCATGATTGGCATAGAATTACTTCTTCTAAAACACACACACACACATACACACACAGAGATATTTGTTCAAACATCCACAAACGCACTCACGAACGCGCCCACACACAGACCACTCAAGCCCACCCACACATATACACAAACACTCATTATTAACCCTTATACACAAATATCTAGTTAATTCTTTATCTTTCATCAATTCACACACGCACACACACACACGCATGCACGAATGTACACACAAACAGCCAAACACGTCAGCAATGTTATGATTAGTTTGGACGCGAGGAGCGGGCAACACACACAAAAGAAAGGCAAGTCCGCGATAACATGCAAACAAAGATTATTTGTCCGAGCCGCTGAAGTTGCTGCTTTCATCGTCACACACGGTTTGTTTTTGACCAGCAGCCCGACACGTTTCAGATAACTCTAATCTGAACGATTTTGTGCAAAGAGAACAGTCAAGCCTCGCACACAAGTCCCTCCTCGGCACCACTTGTATACCATGGAGCCCCTTGGTAGCATCCACTCTTCCCTCCATCACCTCTCCCCATCCCCTTACTTAAAAAAAAAAAAAAAAGGGCTCGGTGGAAATCATGAGCACTATTGCAAGGGAGGCCTTCATTGTCTCAGGCTGGATTTATTAGAGGAAACGGCCGCTAAGAAGCAATCGCATTTCTTTAATCATTTCTTCTCTATTTGCGCTGGCTCCCTGTTCTCCTCGCTGGCTCCCGATGATATGAAGGGCACGAGGGTAATTGCTGCACATGAAACTTTAACTCGCCTGAAGTAAAAAAAAAATCCTTCGGAGAGGGGGAAAAAAACAAAAATAAATAAAATAAAAATAATCGTTGTAGGAGTGAATGGTGGGTGGAAGAGTAAGGCTGAATAACTCTTAAAGCAAGAAAAGCTCTCGCTCCCACTTATCTCCCTTCTCCGTCTCTTTATCTCTACTGGCTTTTTCTTTGTTGGTGTCTGCCTTCGCTCTCTATCTCTGTCCTTTCTCATCCTCTCCGTATACAGGAGAGATAGGTTACAAGGGTAGGAAAAAAGATATTAGCTTGACAACAAACGAAAGAAAGCAAACATACAGACAGACTTCAATCGCGCGCGCGCGCACACACAAACACAGTCCTCACGGTCATCTGTGCACTGAGGAAGGCTTGATGGAGAAAGAAAGAATCGATAACCCATCAGACAATGCTCCTACAGCAGCAGCCACTTTAACAGAGGCAGCAGGTCGCAAATGTCCAGGAAAGCTAGTCGGTGTTCTGGTCTCCTCCAACACCGGGCCACAATACAAGCAATTACCTTTTGTTACAGGCTACAGTAACTCTTTACAGTTGGACCTCCACCATTCTCTCCCTTTTTTTTCCAGTCTCTCTTTTTCACTCCGGCAGTGTATTGGGTTCTTTCGTCTGTGAGTACTTCCGTGGGATTTTGTATCCGTTTGTCTATTGTTTCTGTGCATGCACGACCCTGTGTGTGGGTGTGTGCCTGGGGGATCATCTGCATATGGGTGTCATGGTGTGTCTCTATGTATGTCTATTTGTCCCCTCACTTGAACATTATACTCATAGATGTTTTCCTTCTATCCCTCTAGCTGATATATCTCTTTATTGACTTTTTCTGTTCTTTCTTTCTTCCCACTTCCCCTGAATATGGTATTTCTCAAACGGAAACATATATATATATATGAACCCATGTGTTAGTCTGCTCGGGTCTTGCTCGGCTCATAGGCAGGTTTTATGTCGCAGATGGCGTCTTGTATCCAAGATCAACAATAGTGATAGAGACACAGGCGGACGTGGGATGGACTGATGCAAAGTGGTCTTAGAATCAATATTTCGACGAAAAAGTGGGTTTGGTTACGAGGAGCAAGTTTTCAAAACTACATTCTTCTCCTTACTGAATCCTCAAACCTTCTTGAAACAACCTGCAAAATAAAAAATCCCCTACACCTCCACTGACAAAGGTGCGCAAACCTTCAAGGTGATCAGGTAAACAAGCAACCAATCAGCTACGAATAAAGTTTTGGTGCTCCCGGCTATTTATCTACAAAGAAAGAGAAAACGTTTGCGGTAGATGGCAACTTGGAAAAAAACTGTGGGCAGTCGATTATATATAGTTATTTTGGGTTTTTTTTTCTTTAGTGTCAGCGCGGTGGTGTGATGCTGGTGATTGTGGTGCTAAACAAAGCCAAAGCAGCGAGTAAAACAGGCCATCTAGCTAGCAATTACACTAATGATCTTGTACCTTCCAGTTCCTCGGCCGCCCTTAAACCATCCACCAACCTTCCCATACCTCTTTCTCCTTTTCGTCCCCTCCGGACAAGGGTAAACAAGAGCCGGAGTGAGCTAGTGCGATCTTTTCAAGGCCTCGGCCACTCCATGTCTACGCTTTCACCTGATGGCATGAAGGGTTGCACGGTTCGCGGGCTGAGAATTCGATCTCCTGCTTTTGCGAAAAACTGGCCGCGGGGCTTGAAAGCTCTTAAGATAACTTACGTCCGCCAAACGAGAGTGACCGATCGTACCCACCAAGACGCAGGTATGGATCCGCTTGCACCCGGTTATCCTCGGGAGGAAAATCGATCTTCCCTGCGTCTCCCCGACCTCCAGCTAGGCCCATCTTCAAGTCGTACACCGGGTGCCCGGTGCCTTGCCGCAGTCATCAGCCTGGCCAGGCAGTTTTTTTTTTTCCTTGTCGGAGGAATCACTGTGGGTGAGCGGCGATGTTCATTTATACCTCCCACTCTCCGATAGCCGTTGATTGTGAAGTCACGTTGTGCTAATCAGACGAAATGTTACCTTCGTTTCAAAACTACCCCATTTTTTCTTTTTTGTTGATGAGATACTCTTCCATGGTGATTTACTGTGTAGTGAGGTATTTTCCTGTACTGGCTTCTATTTGGGTTGCAGACCAAATCCTGTACAGATTTCAAATCGATCTCCCGGTCCTTTAGTGGAAAAAAACGATTTTTTTCTCTTGTTTGCGAGCGAGCTAAATTGTTTCCTGCAATGCCGAGCTGCACTTCCTGATGCTGAAACAGCCCTTAGACTACGAAAATAGACCTCCCCAAGTCTGTCTGCCGAGCAGGTTTAACCTCGAGTTGTGTCCAGTTGGTCTATTTATTTATTTACAACAGTGAGAACTCGGAGGACAAAGCAATAGAATGGCAAGGACAACAACAACTTTTTCTAAGGAGGCAAAATCGCAATTGCTTTAATGGTGAGACATGGCCGTGTAGATCGAAGAACAGCAAGAGCCGTCTTACTGATTTATTAATACAATACAATAAGATGTTGCATGTTCTTTCTACTTGGGAACACAAACACGACAGTTCTGGCGATAGAAAAATAAAAAGTCTGTTACAGAAAAAAAGTCGTAAAACTCCACTTCATCAGGAGTAGGTATAAAAGAAACCTTTTCCCCCAAATAACCTGACGCCAGCACGCACTATCATAACAAAAGACCATTCTTCCTGGAGATAAATAAAAATGGGAGACTAGCATCTGTTAGTAGACAGATAAGTTCTTCAAGCTCGCCATCGAGTCCGTAAAGAAAACGCTGACCCGAGGACCGGTGATCCTTCAAACGCTCTTGCTGCAGGCGGCCATGCTCTTTCACCACTGTCACCCACCAAAGAGGGTTTCACTTCTCCAGGTGTGGCACCCACCGCTTGAGGCCAAAGCTTCGATCATTTGCCAATGAGCAAACAGCGGCAGCGTGACAAAGACAGAGTGCCACTCTATTTCTGCTCTGCGCTGAGAGGCTGAGCAAGAGAGGAGGAGGAGAGAGAGAGAGGGAGAACGAAGGTGGGTGGACGTCTGGTTTATGAAGTGGGCGAAGCAGCAAGATGCATGATATCTACTCCTTTAGTTTCCATGGCAGATAATCTGTCTGTCATCAACCTGTCTGAGTATTTTTTTCTACCTGCGGCTTTCACAGATCACGTGGGGGAAGTGTTACATTACCTACCACCACCCCACTAACCTACCCCTAATATGGCGGCTTTTATCGCCTTTATTATCAAAGGTGTGCGTTCTGCTGGAGACACGAAAGTTTTGCACATTGTATTTCTGATTCTGTGGGGTTGTGCTCTTTTTCTTTTAGTTGGCTTCCTTTGAACAGTTGAAGTGACAGGACCTGCACACTTTCTCTTGCTTCTTGCTTGTCATAAAAGACTGGTGAATCAAAGAAACTTGAATCTTCCAATAAAAAAAAAAATGCGAAATTTTTCTCTACCACTCGTATGATCTTTCAGAAAAAACAGTTGGCTCAGAAAGAAAGAGAAAGAGACATTACAAATGCCGAGAAGCTTACATCTCGGATCTCTAAGGTGTTGTTTCCGGCTCTGTTCTTTTGCTAAGCTGCTTAAATAAACAAGGCTTTGGACCCAAATCATCAAGTGTTCATTTCTGTTTTTTGTTCTACTTTGGTAAGAAATCTTTAACATATACCATGAACTGGTAATTAGCTTCATAGATATCTTTCAACAAGAAAGCAATTAATGAGAAAAGTAAGTTGCAGACGGGGATAAAAATCGCCATCCATAAAAGATCCAGCAGGGAAGGCAAGTCTTCCAGCGGGTCTGCCTCGTGCTGGACTGGCCCTTCTATAGGTTGCAGACACTTATTTCCTATGATTTCACGATACATCCTTTTTACTTCGGACAGATGGGAAGAGAAAGGAGAAAAATATAGTCCTGGCCACAAGAGGTCAGAAGCTGCTTGATTTATTGGCCATCATGACCTCCCACGGTAGAACGCTTCAGGAAACGAGGTTTCACTTCTGAAAACACGATTTTTCTTTTCATCTACAGGCTCCTTGTGGTCAAAACCCTGTATTCATCTACACTGACTTACCGCCGTTTCACGGACACTGAGCATGAAGGAGGCACAAAGAAGTAGGTACAAGACCCTCGAAATGATCCCTAAAGCTCTATTTCCAGCCTCAAGGGCTGCGGGGATGCTGCTGCCAAGCGCTGCACCTTATCGTGCTAAGATGGCGCTTCTGGTCGTTGTTTGACTGATGGTGTCCCGACAAGATCCGGCCTGAAGAGATCTCACCGACTACTTACTCCTGGTCCACGTCCGCCCAGACTCAAACACTAATGAAGGCCCTGAGTGGCGAGAAGTCATCGAGACTTCAGCATCTCATCGGCTGCCGAGCAACACTTCCTGCTTCTCCAGGTAAGGAAGCATGGCACAAAAATAATATGTGCCACCAGGCAGAAATGTAGAGTCTGTGTGTGTGTGTGAAGGACTGGAAAGAATTACAGATTCGGGAAAACTTCGTCAACTTGTGAAAGTTCACAGAGAGACTGCCGAGGCTGCTTTGCATAGATAAAGAGTCGTGCATGCGCACACCCAAGTGACTCACTCAACCTGGCGGCCATTTAGGAGCCTGATAAGCGTCCGAAAGAGGATGAGTTGTAAGTGGGTCTGGTGACCAGCTGACCAGGCTTCCAATCAAAGAAGAATTGAACACCTGACAATGCTGAGTGGAATGAGAAATATGATAACCACCATTGTTAACAGCAGATGTCTTTCTTCCAGGGATGCTTCCTGTTTCTTTGTTAGTTGTTTAGCTTGCTTGTTTATTTGTTGGTTTGTTTGTTTGTTCGCTTTTTGTTTTGTTTGTTTGCTTGTTTCTTTGTTCATTTGTTTGTTTATTTGTTTGTTTGTTTGCTTGTTTCTTTGTTCATTTGTTTGTTTATTCGTTTGTTTGTTTGCTTGTTTTTTTTTGGTGTTCATTTGTTTGTTTATTCGTTTGTTTGTTTGCTTGTTTCTTTGTTCATTTGTTTGTTTATTCGTTTGTTTGTTTGCTTGTTTCTTTGTTCATTTGTTCACTTATTTGTTTGTTTGTTTATTTGTTTGTTTTGTTCTTTCTAGTTTTCGGTCTGTTAGATGACAATGGAGATCATTGGTTTCTAAATCACAGATCTTGAATAGTTTTCAGATTCGAAGAAAAGTTATTGTATCTTACCTGTCTTTTAATAGTCTTTACCTGTCGTCTATTTTTAATCTTGTAAGAAATACATTTTTTTTTTTATTTACAGTTGGCTTTCTGCGCTCTTTAAATACACCGAACTGAATATATACATCCGTGTGTGTGTGTTAGTCTTTTCCATCATCTTATCTCTCTTTCCGTGTCACTGAATGCCTCTCTCGCTCTCTGGCTCGCTGCAGAAGTCGCGCGAGACCGAATTAAGCTGTCACTATGAGAGACAGGCCATCTGGCGCCCCGTGGTGCTATAAAGGTTCTCACCTTAATGAGCCCGGCTGGCTGAAAACACGACAATCACACGAACATTTGGGGCTCCCCGCCTCGAACACCCCACGGCCTGAGGACAGCCGGATCCCGCAGTTTCCTCCTCCCCTACCCCCCCCGTCAAACGGTCCACGGAGACCTGCCGACCGGCTACCCGTCCCTCCCCGGCCTGCCAGGCACGCGCTGCTGTGCGGAAGGGTCACCTGCACCCGTTTATCGGGGAGACACCCAGGGGAGTTCTGCCTGGGATTGTCATCGAATTTGCAGGGTCTGGGAGGAGAAGGCGGCCCTGTCATTAGCTGGACGCTAATGCTGACCGCGTGGATCTAATTCGCCCGCTGACCACTCCCTTCGGCCACGTCAGTCTGGTCAGCCCCCGGCTTTGTTCTGCAGGAGCGGCTTTCAGTCAGTGGAGGAGTTCGAGCCCAAAGGTGCTGGGTGGGGAAGATGTGACGGGAGGGGGAGGAGGTTCTGGTGGACCAATCTGTTCGGTGCTGACGTTCAAATCCCTGGACACTCCGTGGATGAAGCGCTGTCCATTTTTACCCCGGCTTATTTCATTTGTCCTCATCAAGGGAGCTAATCTCCATGGGAACGATGTTTTGTTCACTCTTCTTCTTGAGGTGCTCGACACATCGCGCTTTTAAGGCTTACGCCAAGCTCTTTTAAAAAAAAGTTCTGGCAGCTAAAGTAAAGGTGACCATGGTCTAGCTTACGTCTTCGTCCACGTCAAGAGTATTTTATTTCCTTTGTGTTTCAGACCCCAACAGAACGCCTTTATCTACAGGGTCTACTACAGGGACATTGTGTTTCCCGTGAACTTCACTCTATCTGCGCTTGTTTGCTTCCCTGATCAGGATGGTGTGGAGAAGAACATGAGACTTAAAAGTGACCATCACCCTAAGACATCTAGGAACTAGATAAATACTGCCGAGCTGTGGACAAGATGAAATATCAATCCGTTCCCTGGGGGGATCACACTGACCGCTACTTGTCCCCCCGGAGCCACTGTCCATACGAAGCCGTCCGGCAAAGTAACCTTTCCTTATAATAGAATTAAGAAATTGCTTCTCGCCGCCGACGGTCATTTGAAGTTTCAACTGCCGGGCCCTATCAGTGACTGCGGGAGGCTGCAGCTCCTCTACTGGACATCCATGCCGGAAGTCATTTTTGACAAGTCTGCAGTTCCAGTCCAAGGGTCTAATTACGGATTGTAATTAGTGGACAGCAGAGGTCTCGGAACTCGTCAGGCCAGACTAGCCTGGTGGACAGTGCCCAGCTGTGGTCAGTGGGGTATCTGTGGGTCTGTGGCAGTGGTCACACAGCTGCAGGGTGTAGTCAAAACGCGTCTGTCAACCCTGCTCTGGCTTGCTCTCCAAGGAACTTGACCACACACCTGGGCGAACGGCTCTAAACTTATTGGAAGCTGGTTTCGTTTCAAATTAAATATGACTAAAAAATTAAAGGTAGCAAAGTCTAGGCAATAGTAGAAGGAAAGTGTAAAAGTTTATTGGTTGTCTTATACAAAGGTATTTCTAGTAAGTGGTAAGAGGCGAACCTCAAGCAAGTGACCACTTGCTTCTGGAGTCTAAGACCCTTCTGATCGAAAAACAACCATCACATACACAAACAGTCACACACATTCACACAATCATTTACACACACAGACACTTTAAAACTATGAAAAAGGAAAGATTGAAGTAGCTAAAAGAAGACAATCTGTCCTTTATGAAGCTGAATGTCAGACACAAGCACATAAAAAAAGTATTAATGTATATTCGGAACAAAGCAAACAAAAAGTAAAAGGAAGGAAAAAAATAGATGAAAAGGAAAATAAAATAGCAGAAAAAGTCGAAGAAAAGGAAATTACGGTTAAAATCCATTAACATTAAAGCTCCAGACTGCCCTAATTTTAGCTGCGTTAAATTATTACCTGTGGACACAGTCAAAAGGAAAAAATGCATCTGTGTTCCGTTGATGAGCACTTTCACCATCTTCATTGGAAAAACTTGGATTTCAACTGCTCTCTGACCACAACTTTTGGAGGGATTCAACCTAACCCTGTCAAATGAGACGATGATGACGATAACGGGCTCTATCATCCCGACATAATTTTAAAAAAAAATAAAGTATAACTTTAAAACACCGGAAAATTAGTTTATAAAGCTTTCGGCCAAAAACGACAAAACTGCGTTTAAAAATCCCCCCTTCCAAAAAAAAAAAAAAAATGTAGGATTTATACATGTTTTCTACGCAAGTTCTCAAACTTGAAACCGAAGATCCATCAGCGGTCGAAATCTCAATTTCACCAGTGCCGCCTGCCTCGGCTCTTGTTAAATAAAATTTGCATGCGTCCCTGTCCTCACGTGTATCGTTATTTTGTTCGTATGTTTGTCTGTTAGTGCGAGCGCATTTTCCCCCAAGGCGAGGTTAGAGAATGTACTCCAAGAAGTGTTCTTCGCACGATGGAAGGGCAGATGTGTAAAGATAGCAAGTGGTAATGTTCTTACAAACACTACATACAACTACATTTGCATGAAGCATCCGTTATGTGCTTGTGTCAGTGAAGACGGTGAAATACAAAGAGGACAGAGAGAAGGAAAAGGAGATGTGAGACGAGAGAATGAAATAGAGAAAGAAAAAAATATATATACTGATGGGTTGTGTTATACCAAGAGACAGCACTGGATGAAAGGGTGGGCGGCAGTTGTGCAGAAAAAAATTGAACATACACCAGTTACATCTCAACAGATCTCTCCCACCAGCATTGCCTTCAACTTGAAATTTAATGTCAGCCTCGAAATTTAAGAAGGAAAAAATGCAGTTTTGAAAGCGACGGAGCATGTACACATGGCTAATCCAGTCTTCCAGGCAGGACTGGGACTGCGTAAAACCTAATACTGTCCAGCGATACCGGAATCTTGTAATTCCGCATTCTGCAGAATACACTTATTTCTCGAGAGATTAAGTTAGTGTCCCTTTTCACCAACGATTTCTTCAGTTCCCTAAGCTATCTCCACGACAATAACTCAGCCGCTAATTGCGTTTATTGCTGACACTGCGCCGTGTGGGCAAGGAGGCGTGGTCCGAGGTCTGGAACTGGCGCCTCGAATGCATGTTTTAAGGGAATGGGGCCGGCACAATGCCACAGCCCTCAACAGCACTCAAAGTGCATGGTGAGACAGTTTGGTCTCAGAATTATTGCCGTAAGCATCTAGCTAACAATGTCCACACACACAAACACACGCAAGACCGAGTTTTTTTTTAAAAAGAAGATTAATACGCACGCACAAAGAAAAAATTTTCACAAACAAGTCCTTTTATGTTCTTCCAGTCAAGTTTATAAATACATACATAAATTGAACGTTTGGAAACGTGCAAGAATAAATATTGCTAGCGTCTGTATAATATGGTTTTAGTTGTTTTGTTTTTTTTAATATAAAATTCGAGAATATTTTTCCTGACATAATCGTCTTCCCTTCCCCTGTTTCACACGTTTATTTTTTGTAATGACAATATTTTGACTTCTTAGTCGCTTTGGTTTTCAGTAATACAAAATTTCCTTACAGAAATACACTATGTTAAAATCCGTTTATTTAGAAGGAGAAAATAGTATCTTTTACTTGAAGACCATGTTTTCGTTTCTTCCGCTCTCAAAATTCCATTAACGCCCCCTGTGGCCCATGCAGGCAGGAAGTGACGTTCTATCGATCAAAAGCATGCACACGTGTCTGTGTGTGTGACTGCTCCTGGTGCCACAGACCTGTACGGGAGGTGCTAGTGACTAGAGCCATTTGTGTGAACTGGAACTCGACCTTCTTGACGCGAGGTTCTCCAGAAGGTTCTGTGTTTAAAAGCCGTCTGAGGGCAACCAGGAGTGACCTGACCTTTTGGAGTCACACGGGGTCGCCTCTGCAATCAACCCAAACGATTTTTGGACCCCGGAAAGCTATGTCCGTCCGTGTTGGTCGATCAATGTGCGGTCAAAGTGTATTTGCCCAGACCTACACAGGTTCCACAGTCATAAAGAGAAAGCAATGTTCATACCATCTTCACGGCGCAGTCCAACGGAGGGCCAGACATACAGAGTTGAATATCCAAGTTGAATGTCCAGATAGATTGTTTAATATATAGATAACTGTACAAAACACTTATAGTTGCAGGATGCTGCATATTTTCACAATGGATTGTGTCAGTGTTGCTAAAAAAATGACTATCCTCCTAAGTAGGATTACAAATGGTATGTGACTCCTACAGGCAGAAGGAGGGTTGACTGTACATATAAAGATTTCAAAGACTACTGGGCTTAAGTGGCATAAGTTCGGAAAAGTGTGTCAAGCTGCCGATAAGTAAAACTGATCGAAGCTGTAATACAGATCCTACTTCCAAGTCGGGGTCAGACAGAAAGGTTATGGAACAGTTTGCAGACTGGCACCAGGCTTTCAGAGAGACACCAGCTAAAGGGAAAGCGAAATGGAAGGATTTCATATAAAGGAAAAACGAGAAAACTACAGGTTTCTGGCCAGTTTTAAGCCATAGTCAACATCTATAAAAGATGATGTATCAGTTTTCATTTTTAGCAGGCAGGGTCAATAGCTGGCCGTCCATTTCGACCAACAATAACGGTAGTGCAATGGCTAGATAAATATATTTTATTGCCAAATTCTGCAGTTGTCATTTTTTGAGTAGATGTAAGGAAAATGATTTTTTAAAATGTTGAAGTATTGTCGTGTTTTGTGTTCCGAAAATTCAGCTAATACAAATGATCGCTGAACATGGCAGATTTCAAATGTAACAGCAATTAGTGAAAGCTTCAAAGGAATTGGTAAGCCATGATATATAAGAGTGCACGACTCCTGTCTGAGAGTAAACATTTATAAAAAGTACAATCAAAAAATCACACAACATTACAGCCAATCTAAGATTTGTGGAGCAAAATGAACACATTTGTTGAAAAGAGCTCAACAAGTTGAACCCATTGATACTTAAGAGATGTCTGTAGCTTGAGTAAAACCAGAGTTGCTTGAGTAGATGAGTGTTTGGTTAGCACAGCAACTACATTTTCTAAAAATGTCAATTATATCACTATTATCTTTTAGTGCCTGGGTGTCCTGAAAAAAAAATTAGAACAATTCATTGTTAAGTAATTCTGCCAGATAATGATTTTAAACTGCTTAGTTCTTAACTGTTCGTGAACTGGTCTTTCAAAATCCGCATTTCATTCATTTTCAGGTTGGAGTTTAAAAATTGCCCTGAATTAAATTTTAAAATATTGTATCCCGGAACTGCTGGGAAAATACTTGAGTTATAGAAAAAAAAGCTTATTATCATTGAAATCAGAATAAAAAAAATCTATCATGTTCTTTTACTTTGCTTTTCATTGTTTAAAAAATCCCCATAGAGTTTTATTATAAGGAGTCAGTTCTGTTTCTGGTATATAATAACTTATATAGCAAAGCACTGACAGTCTTGGAAATATCTTTATTTTTCCCTGAATTTAATCATTCCCCAAGACCTGTTATATTCTATGGTGCATGACTTGCAAGCTCTGATGTCAGTCACGTGATATTTCCGAAGACGTAATTTGCAGCCAACAAATCCTCCTTTCTTCTGTCTTCATTTGCTACACCTCTGCCTGCTTTGACACGCCCTTCGCGCTCGGGTAGGTCTTTAAGGCTTTGCCTTCTAATCTTCTTGATCTGCCTCGTGCATTTAAATCCATCTTTTTACCTAATTACACCTCAGCGCTGCTGTCGCCTTCCATTTGCTCCAAACCTTCATGTCATTCTTGTCACCTTTCTGAGGATCTGTTTGAAGTTCCATACCTTTTCTGTTATTTTCAATCAACCTGACGCGGCGGGTCTTTACTTGCAGCTTTTTGTAGTTTTGGCTACATGATCGCACTGAATTTCTGAAATTATTTTTTTTTCTTTGGAGACAACAGTCTGGTGACCTTTCTCTCGTGTCTCTGTCAAGAAGACGAGGTTATGCGTAAGAAGCTGCTTGTGTCTATAGTTTTAGTAAATAAATAAATGGTGTGAAGAGCTCTCTAATGACAAGACCTGGTTGTCGGACCTGCGGATGTTGTGTGACGACGAGATTCACACGGAACATGTCATCGGGACAAACAAAGGACAACAAAAAAAGGACAGGAAAGCTGTCAAGGAACATCTTTGATGTTGGCCAGAGCATTCCAGGCAGCTGCTGCAAAGCAAGGAGGGCAGCATGAAAGGCAACCATAGAAAATAACTATTTCAATGAATGGCGAACTACAACAGTGGAAAGAGCCGTTGCCTTAATCCAAGGTCAAGTAACAAAAACTAGAAAGATTGTGGTCATAAAGACAGAGAGTCAGTCGTCCTACTTTGGTGACAAATACACAAGGAAGTGTTGCATTGTTTTGAAAAAAAAAAAACATTGCATGTAGGGTGTTTCCTGTTTATAACTGCCTCCTGGTTGTCATGGCAGCGTAATAACATAAACATGGGTTTGTCAAAATGATTAGCAAACAGAAAGAAGAAATCAGTAAACACGGAGACAACACCGCAATGACAGAGCAGACCAAGCTTTCCATATGATGACGTGCTACGATTACATAGGGTTTCGCAGATAATAACATGTTGTTGAGGGTATGGTCCGAGCAAATAACGGCTTGGCAAACTGAAAACACTCCTCGGCAAGCTCTGCTCAAGGCATCGGTGGTCACCGTGATCTCTGTCTCTATTCAAGATGAGTATGTCTGTGTTTGTGTGTGTGTGTGCGTGCCAGAAAAAGATAGTACAGTTTTCACTTAATCTCACTAGGGTATTTTTACTTCAAGGAAAGCATGTTAGAAAGAAATTAAAAGGAAAAGAAAAGAGTAAAGAAAACCAGACAGAGTATAATGGAGGAATGGACAAAAAGAACCTGCTTTCAGCAAGAACAAAAAAAAAAAAAAAAAGAAATTCAATTTTTTGTGCAGTCAATCCTTGTGTGTTAAATTTCTTTTAGTTTCAATTATTTAATTTTATACTTAAAATGTATTTCAAAAAAAAATAAGCTTTTCTCATATATGTTAAAACACTTTCTGCGTGTATTAGGCCTGGAGCAATGCAATTAAAAAAAACCACAATCAAAAACATTAAATAAAATGCTTTTTTTTCTTATGTCGATTTCCGACCTCAGAAAATATCAAGCGGTGTTTGGTTAGATTAGACTGGACTCGAGTAACACATTTCTCTTCAATTCGTAGTTTAAGTATGATTGTATATAGGTGCGAAAACGACTTTGGTAGAAATCAATCTGGCGATAGTTTTTTGGTAAAGACATTTGGAGAGTCTACATTAAGACAGTTAAGGCGGATAAACTACAAACCGATGCAAATGTCATGAAAGGTAGTTGTGTTCAAAGTCGACAATGACTGGATGAGGAGGAATAATTAAAGAGGAATAGGTTGTAAAAGTGTTGGGGAGTCCTGCAATTGAAGAAGTCACAAACTTAGATAGTTGTCTACCCATGTTCCCGAATACACTCCGCCATCCCTAACCCTGAAGAACTGTCCTGTCCACTGTCATTGCACTGGCTAGTCTTCAGCTAGAATCACTACGACAGACTTGTGGTCTTATACAATCTGAAGACAAAGTTAACCCGGAGGTAAGGTTAACCATTATTCATTACTAAATCCTATGGCGAGGACTTCACTCGGTCCTGATTATGTAACTCTGAGGTTGCTGTCAGTTTGTCTCTGGAGCAACTCCCACGAAGCTCGGTAGCTCCCTTAGACCTAACCTTTGGCAATGTCCGCTGAAAGAACAGCTCCATCTGCTGGAGCTGGATCCTGCAACTTTTACTAGCCTTCTCGTTTATGTCTTTGAAGCCGGAGCTATTTCTCACAGGCCCGTGATTACTTCTGTTTTCCGTTCATGGGCGGTCTCGTGGTCACGCGGCCAGGCCGAGGCTCTGTGTGTGCCAGACTCGCATCCATCATGAGCGTCAGAAGCACGTGACCATTCAAAGGCCGACAACTTCATAAAAAGATCAGGCGCGTTGTTACCTTCTCGGGCGTGCGGCTCTGACTGTAGTCGAGATTCTCGCAAGACTACGTCAGCAGCGCGAGATTAAGAAAGTCGTTAGGAGACCGAGTCGACGTTTGATTCTCTTTCGAGGGAATCCCATTAAAGCTCGCTCGACAGATTAGCTTCATTTCAGGCGGACCGCTCCATACCGAGGTCTGCTTTTGTCTCGCATCTTTTCCTAAGCCATAACAGGAAAACGAAATTATACTTCGTCTCTCTTCGTCTCCGTGTCTCTCTTGGCTCCCTTCTGTCTCTTTCGCTGTCGTTTGTCATCGGTTCTTTAATTGGTGTTTTCTGGGTATTTGGTGTTACGTAGCAATATGGTGGCGTGATCACATGACTGACAAACATTTCCTGCTCGTGACGGAAGTCTTCTCTCACGTCATTGTTTGAGGGAAGAACTTTTGTTTGGTCGTTGTTATATGATTTTATTTATTTTTACCACAAGTTCATGTTCCATGAATCCTTCACTGAACTGTGTTCATAACAAGGCCTGTTCACTCACTCTGTGCTGATGATGTTCAACATAAAAGGAAAAGATAAAAAAAAAATAAATAAATAAAAAGAGAAGAAAGAAGAAAGGAATGAAAAAAAGAAAAGAATGAAGGAGAAAATAAAGTACAGACAGAAGAAATTTGTTAATGCATGCAGATGCAGCCTCCCTCCATTTGGTATGTAGATTCCGTATTCTGACAGAGCTCTGAATGATTATATTACTCACTCGACTTTGCATGCTGTTCAACCATCTGCTCCTCACCTTGGAGGTGGTATCGTCCTCTTGAAAAGAGAGTAAAGTGGGGTGGGTTAGTGGTAGTAAAACAGACATGGCGACAAGACTGAGAACAAATCCAAATTGCCTCCAACGGCCAATGGGAAGTCTCTTGTGGTTGGCTTAAAATTAAATCTGCGCCGAGAGAAAGAGAGAGAACATCGATGAAGTGTCCACCCTATTCACCCCCCTACATAGTCCACCATCCCTAACCTCTAAGCCTCGCTCTCTGCGTCTTTGCTTTGGGTGCTCTTCAGCAGAATTATTTAATGTCCCAAGGGATTCAACCCTCATCGGTATCTGACACTCCGTCCTTGCAGGTGCATTGCATTTGCATTGCATTGCACTGAGCGAAGGGTCTGTTAACTGCAATGAGACTCGTTCCAGACCGAGAGGAGGTTGTTGCCCAGACCTTAGTACCTCATGTCTTGATGCTGTCCTCGTGACTTGAGACAGTTGTAGAATCCACAAGCAGACGGACAGACTGACAGAGAATAAAAGAGAGCGGTAGAAAACCTCTGCGCCCATCCCTGCTTCCTGTACACTTCCACGGGGGAAAAAGAAATGTCTAAGAAGGCACCTGCGGTCTTAGAAGCGAGTATTGATTGGTTAAGGACAGTCGCCTCTCTCTGGAAAAAAGCCAGTTCCTTCCTGCTGCTCAAGGAATTACCTCCAGCCTTCTTTCTCTGTTTATCTTTACTGACCACAGCCACATCCTCCCGCATCAGCCATCTCCACGGCTCTCCCTCCCTTCGCTCAAAAAGTGGATTAAGATATTTTCGGTATTTCTTTGCCAAGCAAGTCATCTTTCGAGATTTTTTCCTCTTTTTGTTCCTTTTTTGCATGACTAATCGAATGGAACAGGACAAATATCCACCATAACAAGGTCAAGAGACCAAAATCTCTCTCCCAAATTCTGCACTTCTCGAGATATCAGAGTAAAACCGTATCATAGATACTGGTCGAAATTCTTAAATAACGGATATGTAAGGATACAATAGTAGTAACACTTAGTAAAAGGTAGCAGTAGTAATAACAATCATCATCATTGTAATAGTTATGATAATCAGAAGAAGAAGAGGAACAACAAAGAGCGTTGTGGAAATTTTTGAAGGTACAGTCTGGACCTCCAGTTCTTTTTGGAAGTTCGGCAATATTTTTCCAGAAAGTGGACGTGTTAGAGACCTCACTTTTTTAGGACCAGATTTTTTTTTCGCTGCTTTACCTTTCCTAACCTCATTAATGGAGCCAGGTATCCACTCACGATATCTGGGTTGACTGGGTTTGTTGTTTAGTTTGCCAAACTGGAATCGGATCACATCCCAACACCAGTCAGCATCACTATGTACTATCCTCAAGCTCGTGCAAAATTGTATTTTTGCTGAATCCTCGCAGGATGCTACTTAACTTTCATTAACCTTTGACAGATATATCCACCAGTCATCAGTCTCAGCATGAAGTGGTCAATGGTACAAACAGGATATACTAGTAGTCGGTCTTCTTGACTTCCTGTGGCTCCCCTTCCACCACCACCTCCCACCATTGCCCAGAGCTTTCGAAAATCCGATCATTCATCAAAAGGCAGCCACGTTTACGAGTGTCGGAGTCAAATGTTTGCTCCAGGCTTGAGTCCAGCCTCCACTGCTGCTCGCGATTAAGCAGATTTGAGAAAGAACACAGCAATCAGGGGCGCGAGCGTGGAGGGTGGAGGGGAGGAGAAAAGGTGAGTGGGGGCTGGGGACTTAGGGATTCAGGGGTGGGGGTGGAGGAGAAGTAAAGTCAGACAGAAAAAGACTGGAACAAGAATAAAAAAAAACTAAACCGGAAGTCCAGCCCTGACGGATGTGGAAATGAGCCAATCGGTGGAAGGGAATGACGTAGATTACCGTGTGTGGCCACGTCACGGAAAAGTGGAGGAAACTAGAAGGGAAAATAAATGCCTCCGTGGACTGCCCAGCAGCTGTACGACCGATGATAGGTTACTTTTCGCAAGTGATCAAGTATTAATTGATGAGAGTGGGAAGGGAGGAGGGAAGGTACTCCTTTCTTTTCGAGATCGAGGGCTAACGACAATACCACGCGGTCATTTTGCCCAGAACTGTCTCTCTTGGAGTGAGAGAGGAGTATTTCATAGTCAAATAGCTGTGTGTGTGTGTGTGTGTGTTATGGTCGTGACATACAGATTTCAGATAAGCCACACTCGAGACTAATCGCCAATTTATCAGAAAGTCTAAAAATATCTCGCTCGCTCACTCAATACTTTACTGAACATCTCAAAAACAGAATATTACTTGTGACAACATCGGAACACTGTGTCTCTCTAACAAACTGTCTGCTATACCTAACAGACGATCGGAACTTCTTAAAAACTAGGTGTTGGTCAATTGCGAGTAGTGATCTCATGGCCTGAGCGAAACTCATTACGCAGTGAACGCACGACGTGTTCCCGAGGGCATAAAATTACATTGCATTAAAGCCTGGTGCTGGACTTCTGAATATTTAATTTATTTTCACGAGCTCAGAATTAATGTCCTTTCACCTTTGAACCTGAAAAGTGCATGCTCTCTGACGTGTGTGATAGTGTTTGTGTGTGTGTGTGTGAAAGAATTTATGCCATCGTGATTGGATGGACGTCATGATTATTGCCAACATGCCTACCGAACAAAGACAAATCGTCATCGATCCGTTATCTACTTTTACAATAAATCAAAAAGTATCACTTTCTCTCCTCCTGCTGCACCAACCTTGCCACCGCCATAAAAATATTCAGCATCGACCAGGAAAAAAAAGGAGAGAACTCTTTCAATTGTCACCGGATTCTAACGGCAGCTTTCAAACCGCGACCTATGTCACACCCGCCGTCTCCCACCTGACTATAAAGTCTTCTTTATCTCGCGACTGCCACGTTGCTGGCTTCATTATTGCATCCTCTGCTCAATAAAGGCACAGTTTCCAGGACCATCCAGTCTCATCAGAGTTAATCTACTTGGCAGAAAAGAAGACCGTCAAAGGATACTGTTTGCGCGAGGCTAGAAGGACTCACCGGGCAAGAAAGGGTTGGACAGTTTTCGGGTTTACAAGGTCGCGGGAATGAAAGAACATTGGTGTTGGTGTATGAAGGAGGAGGAGGAGGAACATCGAGAGAAGAAAAAAAAAGAGGGCAAGAGGGAGGAAGGTGTGAAGAGGGTAGATGGGTCATCGAGACCGCGAGTAGAGGTCGAGAAAGAGCGAAGTAAGAAGTTTTGAAAAAAAAAAAAAAAAAAAAGGCGCGGGGTGCGTGAGTGCCATCGTTTAGACGGCAGACAGAAGCTCATCAGGGAAGTAATATGCTTAGCGGGAGTCGATATCCCAAGTGGTGTCCCGACACTACAGGCGAGACGCCACCTACTGCACAACGTGGTAGTCTTGGCTGTAAGGTCAACGCACGACCAACACCTACCAGCACGCGCCCACACACACACACACACACCTGAAAACTGCATCAACATAAACTAAATACACTGCCACGTTACAAATAGGCAATGAGGTTTTAAACTCAGGAACTTTAAACTTTGCCCCGCTGTGACTATACTAGCCTTGATCGCAGGTCTGATCGCAGGTCTGAGGTAGTCAAAGCGCCTTTCAGTCCCAATAACAGTTAATAGTCATTGCCGTCTGTTCATACATTGGTTAAATTAAAAATGTATCAAGGTATATCTTCTTTCTAACGTACAACAAAAATATATCAGAAGCTTATCGCAACTTTTAAAAGATAGAGACACAGACGACACTGTCCTCCAAAGAACTATGCACTTGTGGGACAGGAGACAGGACAATATTGCTAATCCAGTAAATTAAGGGCAGTCACCTGTCGTCAACCAGCCCTGTGTACATGCCACACTTAGACAAAGAATAGCAAACCCTAGACGAGAAGTGAACGCAGGGCATCCAGTGTATGCTGTATTGGTGACAGGTTCAACTGTCGTGCCGCCGGACCTCGCCAAATTTTGTGGAGTAGGTGGAGCATACGGGAAACCGTAGACTATCCCAATCTCTCCCTGAATATCAAATCCTTACCTTAATAAAACTGTGGCTCCATCTATGTCATACAGTTTGGAAGCCTCATATCAATTCTTAGGACTCGTCCAGTCGATTCAGTGATTTAGTCGCGAGGTCGCATACACCCAATCCCTTTGAAACTGCATTTATGAGATTGTATTAGTTGACATACTCAAGGTTCAGCTTTCTGTCTTTAGGGGCTTCTCTTTCTCTCTTTCTCTCTTCATCTTTGCGCAGCCGAGCTCCAGATGTGTGCTCACCTGTGTAGCTCAGATATTTGCTTGAACCCATATGGAATTACGATGCGAAATATTATTTAAGGGATAAATTTTTATTTAGAAATAAAGACCGCGTAAAAGAAAAAAAAAGCTGATAACAATGTTATCAGTCCTTATGGTTTACAGCAGACCAAACGTTTCAGGTTTGAAAGTCCCTCCAGTCCTTGCAAGTCCGATGTGTCCATCAAGAAGGGCATTGGAGAGTTGTCGAGTCCTTTGTGCTTTAAGTAGTCGTATCAAGTAGTCACGCTACCCGATAGCAGCTGAGATTGTCCTCTCTCCTCCTCTTGCCTCTCACACAAAAAATCCTCACGAAGCACTGCTTATCTTCGTCTCCCTCCCGTCACCGGAGGTCCGGCAGGACACAGGAGAACAGCGCCATCACACCGCTTCATCTGGTCGCGCCTTTAATTCCCTCCTCTTGACACTTGCGCTCAGATTTGGCTGTGATTATGGATTCATTGATTTGCAAAGCCACCGATAAGAAGACCTCTGTGGTGTTTTCTCACTACTTGGCGCTGCAGATGCTTGAAACATCGATAACTCTACAGGGGGGAGACCACTCCGGCCCACGTACGCCTCCATCATCCCGCTAATTTAGTGCATTTTAGTTCTACAACACCACATGGTTACAGAAATGAAAGAGATTGCCCGCAGTGGACTAAGCAGGTAGAAAAAAAAATCGCAGACAAATGGAAGAGAATAGAATGAAAACATAAAAATCTCAATGCTATTTTAGCTCAAGGATGCTGAAGGCTAAGACGAGCTTCTCTATTTCAAGTTCTGACAGCTTAACTGCTTTTTGTCTGTTTTGTTATTATGTACTTCATCACATGTCCCATATGCATTGAATTCTCCTTCTGTATCTGCAAATACACTTAAGTACAAACATACGTACACAAAGGAACGCACATAATCACACACACACACATGTAAAGAGATGACCGTCACATGTCACATCCTCATCACTGTTTGATATTACATCTTGCGGGTTAAGCTGTAATCCGATTAGCTTTTGTTCCTTAAGTGAGTTTGCAGATTCGATCACACGACCCCCTTTTCTCCTTGTCGGGCTACTGCTGAAAACTCAAGTCAGAACCGAAAGTTTTCTTCGCAGCTCCAACGATTCGCCTTTATCACGCGCCAGCGAGCTGCCTGGAACCAGCAGGCCAAGCATGAAAAACGCATCGACCTGACTGGAAATGGGCGTAATGGGAATATGACTCTTTGAGAATTTCTCCATGCAAAACCGCACACCTCGCGGACTTGGGGGAGAAAAACATGGCATGATGATTTCTCAGACAGAAATACGCATTTCGTAATAATGGTCAGAGATGATGAATTCTCCGTGTAAACTTTAATTCAGACTTTGCATTATACTTTGACGAAATTCTATACATCGGGTATATTTCTTCTTATTTTAAGGCTTAGTTGTTAACACTATGAATTATGGTCGTAAGTGTGTTTATTTGTGTAGTCTGATGACATCTTGATTATAATGAACGAGTAATGCTTAAAGTTTGAAGATGTTTTGTGAGATTAGTGAAGCTGAGGACTGTGCCTACGCATCGCAGGAATCCTTAAGATGGAAACATTTTTCTGTCTTCGTGCTCCCACGAACGCTAGCTGATTTATTCCTCTCTCCTTCTATCTCTCGTCTCTAAGCAAGTATTTCCAACTTCCAATGCCCGGTGGCGCAACGGTTAGCGCCTGTCACCAATACAGTGAAGGTTGGCTGTCCTGGGTTCAGCTCTCGTCTCCGGCACCGTTGCTGACTCGATGTAAAATATCAATTCACCCCTCCTACCTCTATAACATATGTGTCAATGGTGTCCTTGATTCTAAGACAACAAAGACCAAGAGTGCACCACAGGGAAAAATTTTCAAAGAAAAACAAGTTAAAATCTGTCTGTCCAGACATAATGTCATTGGTTGAAATTCAACAGACTGCTAACACTTTCAAGATCATGTCATTAGTTGGTTTGCTCTTTCTACTTCTCTCTTTCCTATTTTCTTTCCTCTCTCTCTCACTCACACACACGACTAGAAGGTCACGTGGACAGCTTCCTCTCATCAGTCGGTGAGGTCGGTAACGAAGGCTGGGAGCCAAGGGTCCTTAAGCTGTCGTGTCAGGTTTGGAGAAGCGCCACAGTCTTAAGCAGCTTCCTGTTAATAGTGTGACTACAGAAAGCTGGCAGGTTAAGATTGAGAAGTCGTCCATTATTTCTATTTTTACCCCAGCACAGCGCTTATACAACACCCTCGCATTAAGTGTGGGAGGACAGTCGGAGGGCAGGGATCAGAGGAGTAAAGCCATGAAAGAAGATAAAAATTCGAGACAAATGAGACACGAGGGATGGAAGGAGAGAAAGAGAGAGGGGGGGGGGTGCTATGTCTTTGCATTTTAAGCACCGATGGATGTATCATGGCCAAGCAGACAACCCTGTAAACAAGTGCTGTCTTCTGGGAAAAAAAAACATTTCACCTGATATGAGATCTGAACACGTGACACTGTCTTGGTGACAGATATGTAACCGTTGTTTCATTGGACCGCGTTACACGAGAAGTCGATACACAAAAAGATCACTCAATTACAAGAATTAATTCTAGACGATATCATTTAAGAACTCAGTAATCAAATAATCCTTTTTAACATTGTAGTCAATGTTGTCATCTCTTCTTCATTTGTTCCTACCTTCAGCCAATTCTACTGTTATTTCTCTCTCTTCAATCCACGCAGTATAATACAAATACAAATACTAATTCTTAACTTGTCATGGATTATATTATATTTTTCCCATTCTTTTCCTGTCATCTTGTAAACATGTACCTTTACCACCATATTATTTTAATTTTTTTGTGTAAATATAATAAATATGTAAAACATAATTTATTGAATACGATGAATTAAATATATATATAGTTATTCCTTTGTACATATTTGTATCCATATCGACCGTCTTACACTGCCAAAAAAGTCTTTTACCAATAATGCTGCTATAAACTATCAGATAAACATTAAAGAAAATCTAAAACATTTAGCAGCCGCCACTTGCCATGCACTTGACATAAATGGTCGTACACTTATTAGTCCAGAGAATATGTCTTCGTCTTTTTTCGCTCCTTCTCGAGCCGCCTTTCAGCCATCCCTCTCTGATAATGAAGGTGCTTTTTTTTCCTTTTGCCACAAATGTCGTGAGGACGAGAAGTAAAGGTGCAAGGTTCTATAATCCGTGTCTGAGTAGAGAGTTATCTTTTTTTGCTAAGTAAAGCAGCGACAAGGGACTGCATCGTGTATTTCTTCTTTCCGGGGAAACGGTTTCGGGTCTTTCTTGACCTTCCAGACCTTCCTTCAGACGAAGGGCTTTGGACAGCTCGTGTTAGATCGATGGAAACAATTTTGATCAGAGCTTTCAAAAATTGTGTACTTTGTGTACTGTCTGTAAATAGGTATCCTTAATGGTAAAAGGCTCGACACTCCAGCTGGCATGAGATATTCTGGGAGAAGTCTTACTTTCGGAGAAAAAAATTTGGTCTGTACTTTTGCTTCCTCAAAATCATTCAAAACTAAATGGTCTCACTTTTTCTTCGTTGTAAGTGGTGAATCATCATTAATCATCAATCATCAATCATCTCATCAATTATCAATCATCCTCATCATCATCAAAACAGATTATTACATCATACCCGGATTATTTCAAAACGTCGACGAACAACATTCTCAAGACGGTTCCTTTTCTCACCTTCTCCTGGACCTTACTTGAAAAAGGAATTGATCTCAGGCGCAGGTGTACTGCCGGCTGCTAAACGTTTGTTTATTTTTATTCTCTACACACATCAGTGCATAATGATTGGCCAGTGTCAATAGCGATGCTTATCTCAGAGATCCTGCTATTTTCAGCCTTCCTCCTCAAGACTAGTTTGCGTTGGATATTTTGTCTTTTGCTTCTGCCAACACGAGGCAAGCAGATCGCACCGCCAGTGTGAGGACAATATTGATCACGACTAATCTTAAAACCCGTTAATGGCCTACAAGTGTTTTTTCTGACAAACATTATTGATATATCATTGCAATCTTAATTTTGTTTTCCAGACATCCCTTTGCTACTTCTCTCATCATTCCCTTCTTTCCAGGGACATTGAAACCTAGTGTAGCGTGAACATGTTCACCTGCAACACCTTTTCTCATGGCTGTTCAGTGTTTACGTTCTACCTTGCTGCACAGCATGTACGCAGCTGCATGTCCCCTGTCGCAGCTGACACATGGCTGCATGTTTATCTAATCACCGCCAGACACCTATCATCTTCCTCATCTTTCAACACATCGGCAATGGATCCGGGGACGGGGGCAAAGGTCAGCGCTACCTAAAGATCTCAGGTTCCCCTCTTTTCCCAGTCTTGGGAGAATGGGGGAACAGGAGTGGATGGGTGGATGGAAGGAAGGGGTAAAAACAGGGAGAGACTACTCTACCGCTCGACTTTGTGCCAAGGGAGGCGATCTGTTGGAAATGGTAACACAATCTAGAGTGGAAGGAAACATGCAAAAGCCTGGCAATAGCTCGCTGCGAAGACATTTATCTGCACAGGCCGAGTAGCATTATGCCTGCCATTCCATTCAACAAGGAAGAGAGGTGGTGGGAGGGAGGAGGAGAAAAAAAGGGGGGAGGGAAAAAAAATGGTCGAGGCCATAAAATAGCGAGGTTTGGACACCGAGCCCGCCTTCATTCTTTCTATGTCGCACCATGTTTACACTAAGCCCTAGTCTCTCAAGCGGAATTCAGCAGTGAGTTTGGGGAAAGAAAAGGAAGAAAAAGGGACACTCGTTTGGGGGCCATGTCTTGCGTTTCGTTCAAGCGATGTTTGGAGGCTTCATTGCGGCAGTGGAGCAGATAAGGTAGGCCCGATATTAGGTGGCCTAAACCAGCTCAATTTTCTGGCTCGCGGCCAGCGAATGAAGACACGACCGTTGCCCAGTAATCACACTAAACACTCGCCAAAAGAATGATCCACTTCCGGTTGGTGCCAGAAGTTAAAATTCCGATTTCTAGATTGTTCTTAGGAGTAATGTCAAGCCAGGATTCCAGACTGGGAGACCCAGCTAAAGAAAACAAAAATCAACAACCAAAAAACCCTGAAGTTTTTCTATCTTGGATGGTATGAGTTTTGAACAAAATAGTTTCTTGGCTGTGGCAGTCCTGGTGTCTCATATCAACTATAACTCTTTGCCTGGACCGCTCCACAACTTTTTTTACACCGCGGGTATCCATTTCAAAGCGCTGTGAGTGGCCTATTAAAGGACAGTAAAGTATCTCTGGCCAAGAAATTCATTGCGATATAAAATCGTCTGCAACATGTCAGTGAAAATATCACAGGTGGATGTGAGTGGTCAATTCTGCAATATGGCAAGATCGTTGATTTTGATATTTATAGCCAAAGAGACTGCCTCCCTTTAGGCAAACAACACACACACACCAGCAGCCACATATACAAAACCCACACAGGGATCCAAATGGTTCAGTAAGCGGGTCAGATCCTATGGGTATCTATCTAACTCAATATACCATAAAGGAAAAATGAATAGGCGCCGACCAGACGAAGCGCAACTGTCTGTTACCATGGTTTCTCGTCCACTTTCTCTCCCTCATGCTCTTTGTCTTTACATTAGATCTTCTCCATCAAAAGAAGCACAAAGTGCGGGGTTGGGGCAGGAACATTTAAGGAGATGGAAAATTAACTGGAATGTGTTTGTCCGGATGAAGAGGGAGGTAAACCATTGCACCATCACTCAACTCCTACACAGATCTTTGGTGCACTGCCGAGCGGGTAAAATAAGAGGATAGCAACTCTCTTACACTCTGTCCATCCTTGTGGAAACTATGGCTACATGGCACAGACCCCAACGTGTGCTAAACAGGGGAAGCACACAAAGCTCTCTTTTCTCCTCTCTCTGTCCCTCTCTCTCTCTCTGGTGGCCACCTTCCAGCAGTGTCAACTTCAATTTCGGTTGGTGTGCACAATAATGCGAGCGTGTCCCCCAGTCTGCCTGCTGCGACTTTGATGATGGGGTGATGGGCAGACGACGAAGAAGCTCCAATTTAAGGCCGCTGTTATGTGAACAGACAGCAAGCGACAAAGCAGGAAACAGCTGGAGAGAGAGAGATTGGAAAATGGAGAGAGAGATAGTATAAGAGATTATGTGTAAGTGTGTTCGTTCTCGGCTGGCATCCTTCATTTAGAAATACTTACTTTATTTCCCTTTGTACTAAACTCTTGGTGTGTGTGATTGTAATTGTTGGCGTGGAAAAGACAGTCGTACAGATATAGTTCTATATTTTTTCGTTAACTAAAAAAAAGTAGTGAAGAGGTTCAGCTAATAAAGTGTGAAGGAGCTTTGTGCATCATGAAACTTTCCGAAACAGTCTTAGGTGACAGTTTAAAAAGTAATAGTTTACTTCCCTAGTTGGATGTCTATCTGGACAAACATAGACAATACAATCTTGTCTCACACAGAATTACAAAGCTATCCGTGACTTTAAACTGGAGACTTTTATGAAATGCAATTTCTTTCTATGGTTTCCATTTCGTCTGAGATGAGAAGCAGGATAGGCCGCGGCTGAATATGAATTCGTTGAGCAGACTTTACCGATATCATCTCTATTGGTTGCCATTCTAAGCGATGGTTGGCTCAAGCCAATATTTTCTCTGGCTATCCTTCTCATAGACAAACCGATGATCAACGATGTGCTGGCACTTGCTGGGCAACGTGGAGTGTGTACTCGGAAAATATTTTTACATTCTCCCGACCATGTTCTCTCCCACTCTATCTTTCTCTTGTCTCCCCCTCTGTACCTCCCTTTTTCCTCTCTGCCCCTTTGTTCCTTCTTTATTCCACCTTTCAGCCTCTGTGTAAGCACACGCATGTGTGTTTTCGTGGCTCTTTTTTTCTGTCACTTCTCTTTTTTCTATTCTCATGTTCTGGTGTTGTAAATGAAGTTTAAAAAAGCTTTCTCTGCTTGGAAGTAAAAATGGAGAGGTAAGTAATGGACACTATGCAGACAGGACCTTCCAAAAATACCATGAAAGTTATTTTTCTATAAATACTTAACAGATTGGCTCTCTTGTGTGTTTGTGCATCCCTCTCCATGTGTTATGCGAGGTAAATGGATTCTAGCAAGAACCAGGCGAGATAATAAAACATATTAGTATTACATTTTTTTTTTTTTTGCTCTATATTTTTTTTTCTCTCCTTACCTCCTTTCCCTGTGCATTTACATTACTAGCATCATTTCTCAGCTTTCGTTCCAGTTCGTGTCAACATCTCAAGTTCGTCGTTGCTTCAGTTTCTGATTGATAACACCCTCCACCGCCATCCCAGCCCCCTCCTAACCACTCGCCTCGTGTGTCCTTTCGTCTCTTATCGTCTCACCCTCTTCCCTTTCATCCCGCGCCGTGGGATGAAAGAAAAAAGTCCACGCAGCATCTATTCTGCTTCACGTGTATTGAAAACTTTAACTTTTCTCTAAAATATCGAATGATACCATTATGAAATGAAAACGTGCCTGGCCTGCGCATATGCAAATATTCTCGCGCCACTTAGACTAAAAACCGTCGAACATGCCAGACGGTGGTCCGCGCCGATTCGTCTCCGTCGCAGACTTGAAGTACAGTCGCGCGGGAAACGTCAGCACACACTTCATTGTCTCGCCCACAGAAAGCTCCTCCAGGACTGGAGAGCGACCTGCTGCGACCGACTAACCCTGCCTCATCGCACCCACCACACTTCCTCCATTGGACACCAACAGACCCTCGGTCATGTCATGTCCTGCAAATGTCTCATATAGCGTGATTGTCTGGAGACCTTCTCGACGAAAATAACAACATCCAGGAACGGAAATATCTTTGAAGAATTTTCGAGACTAGAGTTTTCTTGTGTTTCTTGGATGACATCCCTTTTCTAACCTGGGCAGAAAAAGTTAAAAGACAGGACTGATCGAAATCCAGATGTCTTCCTGCATCGTAACTCTGCTCATACGGTTTAGTTTTATTTGATGTCTTTAATTAGAAACCTGCTTCGTTCGCATTTGAAGACTATTGAAGACATCTTGAAAGGAACATTAAGAGATTGGGTTTCTGATGGAGCTTACCAAGACAGAATTTTGTCGTCGGCTTTTCGGAAAGAAAGTCAGATAGGTAAACACACACACACACACGCATTGGTGCACCATGCACCATGCACCGAAATTCAAAGGTAAACGTAGCAAGTCATAAAAACACTGACCGGAAAGGTAGACAAGGACATAGACATCAGGTTAAGTAGAGAGATAAGCAAGAAGGGATAGACAGCCAGGGCGATCAGAGACAGAGACACAGAGTTGACCCGGCGGGAACACAGATCAGTCAGGGCAGCGATGGCAACAGAGCGCCCAGAGGTCGTTAGTAATGCGAGGCATAGGTCGAAGGGTTAGTTGAGAAGGAGGTTCAAGGGAGTGCTGCGACGAAGCACTGGAACTCGAAGAAACGTTAAAAGAAGGAGAACATTTCCTTCTTTGCCTCCCCCACCTCCCTCTTCCTAACGGGCAAGAAAAGGTAATTCAATCATACGGCAGGCGGCTGTGATTGCCTTTGATTTATTAACGACACAAAGACGACTTCAGCAAAACTTGGCGGACTGCGCCCGGCATTAAGTAGACGTTCAGAAAACCTGTGGCCTTCCTGGTGGAGAACCTTAGTCAGAAGCGAAACCAAAGAGAAAAGGAACAGAAAAAGTTTTTTAAGACAGCTTCTTCAGGCAAGACAGAGAGAGAGGGGAAACTTTATCAAGAAGCTAGATGGAAAAGGGTAAAATGGGCGATTGAAATGGGTGAGTAGAATGTTAGCAGTCAGCAGCCGAGGAAATAAATTCCCGCTGTTAAATGCATGAAGGCAATCAAACTAGTTTCAGGTATAGACAGAAATACGATATTTGGATCATAATTATTCTACAAGCCGTCTAATCGAGAATGTTTCTGGCAACTCTTTATTTGCATACATTTTTGGGTGAGATTAATTATAAATAATAAAAGTAAAGTAATAAACGTGGTAGTCAAAATATATTTCTCCATAATTAAATTTAATTACTGACACGAGATTATCAGCTTCCCGTGGGTGGAAAAGGGGATATTTAACGCTTTCATATCTATACCATACCTGCTTCTCTATCGAATGATTTTCAAACACTGAGAGTTTGCAGGAGTACACAATTCTCGACCCGCTTTTCTGCAAAATTCCCGTAAATCAAGTGTCTTTTTTCTGCAAAAGTTCATCACCGAGGAATTTATAGAACACGAGAGGCTATTACAATGCCATGAGCATTGTAATTTGCTAAATTGCAAAGACTAAATGAAAGGATTGTACTTTTGTAATAAGATAACTTTGTCATGAAACCTTTTTTAACCCATGATGAGGTCCTTTAAAACGCGATGCTTTCTAAAAGAAGACACGCAAACAAATTAAAAAAAGTATAGCTGAACGAAGCGATAATTATTTTGTCCTCCATCCACAAAATTGTTCACGCACATACATAATTATGTATACATACATATCCTCACTTCTCGAGAGATTAAAAGAAAAGCAAGGAAAAAGTGAAAGGAGACGGGACAGAGAGACAACATCCACATATATGTTTAAAAGAGAAACACATGGGCGATGACTTGTTTACAACTATCAATCCGTCATCCCCGAGCAGACCTGTCGCATCCCTGCTGTTCAGCAATGAAATATTTCACTCACAGCTCAGGCGCCGCTCCCAGGGAGGAGAGCCAGAAGGAGGAGTGTTGCTAAAGAGTTTCTGGTGCGAACATAGTGACAGACAAACCGTTCTTTCACCTTCTTACAGTCGTTAGCCCGCTGCACATCGAAAAGCTTCTAAGCGTTTCAACATTCTCAGTGTCAGATGGCGAACATTCTGGACCAGCGGTTCTGACAGAGTTATGAGCTCCTGGGTGTAAACAAATTTGTGTTGTAAATAGAAAAATAATTGTGAACAGTGCATTCAACCTTTCTTCTTGGATGTCGTTTCTGTATAGGGACTACGATGGAGGAAGTTTGGGCTTTGGATATTCAGGAATATTAAATTCTGACTGCGTTTCAAGGCAGAATTATTCGTTCTTGATTTCTTGGCCTTTTTCCTGTCCAGGAATCTTTCCATACCTGTAATTTTAGCAAGATCAGTAGTCGGGTAAAGACGAAAATTGTCGCGGACATGACAGAATTGGAGCCTTCGTCTGCAGGCGAACCTCTTTGTAATTAGAGGCAGAGCCGGCAACCTTTCCAAACGTAGAGCGATCAGATGGGATCAGATATCCTGCAGGACACCATTAACCCCTTGCCTTTCGAGGCTGCCACTCTGTTAGTTCTTAATAACCAGTTATTCATGGCCGTTTTTCGTGAGCGACCAGACACTCTTATATTCACGTGTAATTCTCCTGCTCGCCTCCCTTGTTATCCCTCCCCCTACACACACACAAACACACCATCACTCTTCCACTGTATAGCATCCTAATTTTAGGGTAGAGTATACATGGTGTCCGTAGGGCTTTAGTTCATAGCTTATTTTGGTAACGACCGTGAGTGTAGCTTTAAGCAGCTGCTTTTTTATATTTTTCTGTTGTATTCGATTTGTCTTCAGATGTCAGACAGCTTTGCGTCGATGTGGTTCAGATTCCTGATTACTGTTTACACTCTAGCCTCGTAGGCAGACCCAGATATCAATCCCCTCTCCCTTCGCCCATCTCCATCCCGCTTCCCTCTCCATTGAAAATTTGTTGCCATGCTGAACATATAGAAATTTTTTTTAGTCTCCACGAGTTAATTTACTCATGCAAGACACTACGAGCTAAAATAACATCGCTACTCTTGCCTGGTGATGCGCCCCAGCTCTCCCATTCAAGCCATCCTTGTCAATACCTCGGTGTGACAGTTAGGATGCTGCACTGGTGGACGTGTATTGACAACCTGATCATTAACTTTTTAATTGCTCTCCAACATGTGGATGTTTCCCCCCATCCGTCTGATAGTTAAAGCAGTACATTGCTCAATTAACTTTCTAACATTTGAGCTGCAAACTGCCTTTGAGAATTGCCAGGTGAGACATATTTTTATAGTCCCCAATGCAGGTGAAACATTGTCATCGATGCAAGTGATTGCCATACTGATTATATCCAAAAGTGAAGCCTGGAGGGGTTGAGTGGGGAGGTGAGAACAGGGGCTGGAGGAAGGCAAGAAAAATAATGTTAGACTTCCGCGACTTTCAACAGCTGTATCAACTGTCGTGATAAATAAGCGCCTTTACCACGTAGACCCCGGTGGGATGGCAAGGAAGTGCACTCTTGACAGCACGCAAACGGTTTTAAACTCAGCCATGCCACTCACACACCCCTCACCCTACTGCTCACAAACCCATTTTAATACGATTCACCGTCCACGCTTGAGAAATAATTCAAACACGCATGCGCAAACGCCAGCGCGAGCTGCACGCTGAAAAATCTATTAGTCTTGTCTCTCAGGGTGGAAAGCGTTTTCGCAGTTCATGAGCGCCATGCTTGCTGCTCGTTGCCTCGTCTGAGAGAAAGTATTAAATGTTAGCAAAATGTCCTCACGGTGCTGATTCGGAACGAGTTGATGTGATTAATAAACACCATCTCTTTATCTCCTTCGTGTGGGTTGATGATAAAAAAAAATTTCTTCTCTTTTAGACAGGTAAACAAACACACAAAAATAAATTAAGAAATGAAACTTACCTTTCTAAAAGTGTACAGCTGCTGCTGGCCGCCATACTGGTCCCCACCGTGTTTTTTTATGTAGGCGTCGGTGATGTCTGGCGCCATGTTGCCGGTCAGCAGGGGACCCCGGCTTTTCTCGCTGTCCATCTTCTCCTTGGGTAGGCCGTCACTTTGCTTTTCCGGTTCGTCGGCTGTGGAGCTGATGTCGTCAGCCGGCACGCTGTGCCATAACTGTTTGTCAAAATGGCGGCCGTCCCCCTGTTCCTGGACCCCGGTGATGACTCCCCCGGCGCGGTGCCGGCGGTCCTGCGAGGGCCTTCTCAGTCGGATGATTATCGTCACGATGATGATGGAAACAATGACGGTGAGACCGCCCACCACGCCGGCAATGATGATGTACTTAAGGTCCTCGTCGCCAAAGAAGGGTGTAGCGGTGGCGTTGCGGCTCCTGCTGGCGTATCCAGGTCCCACCCTCTTACTGGACCAGTCCCGCCTAGGAACTCGATCTTAATGACCAGCTCGGAGGAGGCACGGAGCTGAGGTAGTCCTTGGTCCTGCACCTCGATCTTTAATGCGTAGGAGCGATCGCTGATGCGCGAGAGATCTTTCATGACGATGATCTCGCCCTTCTCGGGGTTGGGGATGCCGAACACCTTGGCTTCGTTACCGCTTTCTATGAAGTATTTGAGACGAGCGTTCATCCCCTCGTCCTCATCGTAGGCGACGACTGTCGTGACAACCTCGCCTGGTTTTGTGTCCGAGGTTATAACGACAGTGTTGTTCTCCGGTTGGGAAACTCAATAATGGGTGGGTTGTCGTTGGAGTCAATGACTCGTATCCTCACCATGGCCGTGGTGTTCAGGGGAGGATTACCCCCGTCCTTGGCCACCACAATCATCTCGTAAGTTTCGCGCTCCGCCTTAATGAGCATGCGGTCCGTATTAATAGTTCCATCAGACAGCACGACGAAAGGAACCTGCAACAGCCTGGAGTCGGTCGTCAACTCCATGAACTGAACTTCGGCGTTGCGACCTTCGTCGTCGTCCCCAGCCTCTAGCTGTCCCACTTTGGTACCTCCCTCCAGCTTCTCAGGAATTTCGAACTCCAGCGACGATTTAAAGTAAGGTGCGTTGTCGTTCTTGTCCACGATGTCGATAATGACGGAGGCGCTGCCCGTTCGAGGTGGCACGCCCTCGTCCACGGCTTTGACCATGAACTGAACTTGCGACAGAGTCTCGCGGTCAAAGACAGCGGCAGCTGTTATCTCCCCCGTCTCGTGGTGGATCTGGAACATCGAGTCTTGCTCTTCCAGTGAGATTGAATAGATGAGCATGGCGTTGATCCCGTGGTCCATGTCCCGGGCAGTCACGCGCAGCACGAACTCTCCGATCTTGTTGTCCTCTGTCAGGTTTCCTCGGTAAATCTGCTTCTCAAACCGCGGATTGTTGTCATTCTCGTCCAGCAGTCGGATTTGAAAGCTGGAAGTGGCTGGCAACGGGGGGCTCCCAGAGTCTTGGCACTCGACAGTGACATTGTGCTCTTGCTTGGCTTCTCGGTCCAGGGCCTTGGCCACTCGTACAAGATAACCCCTCCCTTCAAATCTTTCCACGCGGAAGCTTTCGTCTAAGCTTCGGCACTCGACGACACCGTTCAGTCCCTGGTCTTTGTCTGTTGTCTGAACGTGCGCCACGACCAGTCCAATCTCCGCGCCTTCCGACAGGGTCATGGTACTGCCAGTTCGGTCTGTCACCGGATTGATCTCGATTTTCGGGGGGTCATTTCCGGCGTCGAGGATCCGCAAGATCAGGATGGCCTGCGCCACTTGCGGTGGGTTACCACGGTCTGAAGCCTCCACGATCGCCTCGAAGCTGCTGCCGGATTCGTACTCCAGTCTGTCTTTGACCTTAATCTCCCCGGACTGAGAATCGATGAAAAAGAGGTCGCCAACCTTGCTGGCACGCCGCGAGCTGAAGCGGTAGGTGATCTTGGCATTTTGGCCCGCATCCCGGTCTTTGGCAAGAACGTGGCCCACTACTGACCCCACCAGCGCATGCTCCTGCACCGAGACATCATAGACATTCTGCGTGAACACTGGTGAATTATCGTTGGCGTCCGTGACGTTGACATTGACTGTCAGAGTGCCTGACAGCGGGGGAGTTCCTCCATCCTTGGCCACGATGAGGAAGCGGTAGTGGTCCCGTCTGCTCGCGGTCCAGCTGGCTGTTCGTGACGATCTTTAGACTCCAGGTGCCGTCCAGGTTGCGGTCCACATCCAGGCTGAAGGTATCGTAGTCGGACTGCATGTCGTAGCGCTCCACGGAGTTTCCTGTCCCTCTGTCCGAGTCCGTTGCGCCGTTGATCTTGTACTCAGACTTGACGTTGGCGTCTTCGCTGATGAACAACGTCACCTCGTCCGTCGGGAATCTCGGGGCGTTATCATTGATGTCTTTGATTTTGATGCGGACATTCAGGATTTCGAAGAAGGGCGTCTTTGTTGAAGTGACGGTGACATCAAAGGAGATGATACAGACCTCGTCGAGCTTGCAGATGCTCTCGCGGTCGATCATGGCCGACGTGTAGATGACGCTATTCTCGCTATTGATGCTGAAGAGGGAGGCGGTCTGGAGGTTGTTGGGGTTGAGAAACTTGTATCGCAAAGTTCGTAGCTCGGCGGGGGAGACCTGCCGCTCGATGCCGCTCGCTTTGGAAATGTCGCCCACGTAGGTGCCTGAAGGCTGCGATTCGATCAGTTCGAACACCACTTGCCGGAGCTGTTGGCATGTACCCTCCCGTGCAACGAGCAATGCCAAAAGAACGACTCGCATAAAGAGGCCACAATTAGAAGCTTGCGCAGCGCCCGGATCGAATGCCGCCATCTTGATGACAGTTCTCGTGCGACAGCTCAAGCTCGTCTAGTGTCTACAGCTGCTCCTAGCGCCTGATACAGGAGCCCTCCGTGCGGGACGCTGGCGCGGGTGTCGACAGCAGCATCGTCCTTCTGTATTCACAGGCTCGGAAGAGTAGCTGCTGTACAGCCCATCTCGTCTACACCATCTGCAAGGAGTAATAACACAATCCTCGCTGAAATGCACGGCCAAGCTAGTCTAATGTAGCTGAAGTTCCTGTTTTTAAAACAGCTTAAATACCGAAGCGGGGGCACTCTGAGGAGGAGGAGAAAGGGAAGGAAATAAAAAAAAGAAAAACATGAAGAAAGACGGAGTCCCTCCCAAGAGGGACGGAACAGCCGATAGAAGAGTGAAACCTACAAAATCAATTTTCCCCCTCCCCCTTTCGGGCTAATCGGCTCCTAAAATGAAAGAGACGGGCAGTTGACACTAATTCATGAGAACTTAGAGAAATGAACACAAACGTGACTGTGATGAGGATGTGTACACTGGGGAAAGAGGCGAAAGAAAGAAAGCAAGAAACAAATGGCAGTGGAGGGCAGAAAAAATAGCAAAACGAGAAGGCAATAGAAAAAGCTAGCATTTTAAACTGTTTTTCTCTCATGCATATATTGAAGGTCTCGAATTTTTGTTTTATGTTCCGATTATATTTTGCTCTGTTCACTCACTCATTCTCTCTTTATCTCTGTCTCTCACTACCTTTTTACAGTCATTTTAATGGTTCATGGAAACAACTTTGGGTGGACAGGCAAACAAATAAAATCATTATTATCTATTTTATTTGGTTAATATTTAAATTCAGACTTTGCTATCTATTTCAATTGTTCTATTTTCAATCCTTGTCTTGTGGTAAGTCTTTCTCTCTCTCTCCATGTATAGTGTTTGCGTGTGTTTTAAACACGTAGAGCTGCGAGTTGTATGCATACGTGTGTGAACGAATGGAACAGAGTTGACAAGCGTTCAAACTGTCTAGCAATTCATCAAAGAAACCTTTATGATTCACTGAAATGCAAATCAGCGCAAAAAGAACTGACAGCGTTTTCAATGTCTCAGATACAGAGATCGAAATGTAATTAACAGACTCCGCTTATCACTAAAACTGCCTTCAGACCACGGCGCCAGTGGTTCAGTGGATGGCAGAAAGCTTTTGTGGAGTCGATTTCAAACGGTGAAAAGTCTGGGGGAGGCAATTGCAGGCTTTGACACGTCAAACAACTGTAAGCCCGCATTGAGAGATCAGAGAGAGAGAGAGAGGGAGAGATGAAGCAGTCCTTTCTTCGATCTTTTCAAACCGTAAGCTCCACTTAGCCGATACTACTTGATGTTTTTCAAAGTACGCCCGTTTTATTGCCAATTCTTGTGTAATAATGATGAATTCCCGGGTCGGAATGAAAGGTCATTTTGGCTAATTCATTCTCACTCTTTCTGGGGAAATGGAAAGCCGAGTGACTAGAGCAAGAACGTTCGAACCCAGAACCACGCTGGTTCGATACCCGTGTAGCGCAGCTAATGTGCACAAGTTGACCCAGCTGGCGGTAATGACTACCTGAGTCCATAGAGAGTTCGAGAAAGTAAAGCAGTGAGGAGAGAGATGGGAACCAACCTCATTGTAAAGCTGGACTCACAACCAGCAAGCTAGGAGACAACCATTTACCTTAGCACTCTTTTTGGGGGAAGCTTTTCTGCTCCGATGTTTTATCATCTATAACCATGTCATGTTCTAGTCAGTTATAAGCCCATGGTCACTCTCTAGCTAAAGTATGGTAAAAAGATACGTTTGGTACACTTCATTTTCCTCTCTCTGTTCCTTTACCTTTCCTCTGTTCGTCTCTGCAAGAGTGAAATTTGTGTCTGTCAATTCCATCTCCTAGCCAGGACCAAAGATCAGACACCTTACAGGGTGCTATGGGTCGGATAATGAATAACTAAAGGGAGCTACCGACCGGAGTTGGAAAGGGGCCATGGAGGGAGCCATAGATCAAAGGTTGAATTTCTTGGAAGGATCCATTCTATTCCGAGAAAGAGGCAGGGGCTGCTAAAAAAAAGTGAATTCTACTTGCAGGTAATTTGTTTCCGGGTGAACCCTCACAATCTACATGATCTGAAGATAGATACCGTTAGGGGCTCGAGCGACACAATGGTAAATAACTCGCTCATCTCCGATACATTAAGGGATCGAAAAGCCTCGGGTTCAAATCTCGTCTAGCCGCACACGTATTTCCTAGAAAATTACAAAATACACACGGCTGGTTATCGGGGTATTTTCCCAGGACTTTCGTTTCCTCCTCCATCATTCCTTTGCCCCCAACAGCGCAAATCACCGCTTTATGGAAGCACCCTACTAACAGGTGAACTAGCCAGCCATGTCTTCCTGGTCTGCCGGTAACCACCGGTACAAAGGGTCAGCACCACTATGAGTTCTCCTTCACCATGCCAGGTCAAAGTACAGGGTATCGTACTCCAGGGTCACTTCCCAAACATCCTACAGTAGACAGAGAACTAGACAAGCAGGGTGCAACTGGTTCTTGCTACCCTTCCCCTCCTACAACCACCATCTCGCTCAAACAAAAGAATGCATCACCTCAGGACGAGGAAGAAAAAAAGCTTCTTCGAACTGGTTTTCAATGAATCATATGGAAATTAGAAGTTTAATCAGCAACTCTGATCGATAAAGACCCCAGTTTGGAGAAAAGAGGAGGATACCCAGCGTTCCCCCTGCTGTCAGCAATTGATACCACTTTAAGGCTCCGCTGGGACTGTAATTACTGTTCTTACTTCCCATCTCTTTCCATCGGTCCACGTTTTCGGACTTCAGACGAGGAAAAAAAAAGGAGGAGGATGGAGGGAAGTTAGGAAGGGTGATGGGGACCGGAGGTAAACGGCGCCTTTTAACGTCCAGTGCTCGGGCCAGAAAACCCGATTGAGGAAGAACGTCGATTTTCGATAACGGTTTCTGTCGGTGACCACCACTCCAGCCTCGTGGTACGCTCCAGGAGCAATCTGTGGGCGACGCCAGGAAATTAACCATAAACCAGGTCAATAGTACTGGCATCGTTCTTTTGATAACCACGAAGCAAAACTTCTTCCCCCTCATCCCCACCACCCGCCACCCCTTCTCTCTCTCTCTCATTCTGCTCGACGTGCGGATCTAAGCAATCGTTCGGAAAGACAGTCGCATGTTTTGGAAAAGGCGGTCGTGCAATTACAATCTATTGCTGGGAATACCCTTTTCCCGAAGCTGAGCCTTTGATAAGTCAGAATAAAATTTAGGGGCTGAATTTCTAGGGAATAAGCGTTAAAAAGTGTGGAGCTGAAAACAATTTCACCATGAATAGTATTCCCCAAACTAGAAAATGTTTCACGCGACAGCAAGACAGAAACATAAAAGGATCAGAAAGAAAGAGAAAATAAAGAAAGAAAGACAGTGAAAAAGAACGAAAGAAAGATGTAATGTGATATAAAGGGAGTAATGAAAAGACTGTTTTATTCTTTAAACCCAGTTTACTGACTCGGCATTATCGTAATACTAGCGAAGAAGCAATCCTACAGAAAGTTTTTTTTTTTAAAGAAGATGAGTGAAATTCATCTTTTGAGTGCATACATGGGCAAAAAGACAAGTTGCTTCTCGAGAAAACGGCGGGTAACTGTAGAAAGGTAACAGAATACCCGCTTATAGCGGTACACACTGTCTTCGACTGCTCTAGCATCCCAATCATTTTACACAAATCGAATAGTTGTGGACATCAGAGGTACAAAGATGGCGAATATCTTATATCAAGTCATTCTTTGTAAAAAGATTAACTAGTCAAAACCTACCCGGTCATTGCTGAAATAACACTGCGACTTCCTACAGAGGGAATGAGAAGAGTGCTAGAGTACCTTTATTGACTGATGTTAGCAGGCTAACATTTATGTTAAGGCTAAGCAATCACGACTGATAACTACTGTTTTAGTCGGAAAAAATAAAAACAAATACTTGCTTAACTCTACAATGAAACTGGACCAAATGTAGCCTCAATCAGTTTGAGCAAGAGATGCCACTGAAGTGCTTCCTCAGATATTTCCAAACCTGAATATTAATCTTCAAATTTATTTTCTTAACCTTACTACATTCTGCCATGATGGCCGTTTGGCAACACTAAGCAGAAGCAACGGTTTTCATGGCTTCTTTGCAAATTGAAAAAGCTCTCTGATATTTGCCTAGACACGCACAATAAATTCTCTTGCTGCTGAACTCACAGACATCCGGGCTTCGTCGTGACACCACAGCGTGCAAACTCGCTCGATCGTTTGCAAGTATGAGTCAAAATGAAACAATCCTGGTTTATTCAATATCTGCCGAGGAAATACATTCACTTGTTGCCTTTTTTTTCTGTGTTCTAGAGCAAGTTTTTTTCCTCCTTGAATCAGATTGTAGGCAGTTTTTCGACTGACAGCCAGGGAGAATTAAGGTCCTTGATTTCACTGTAAGATATTGATTTCAAGAGCAAATCAGGCCATGATGAGCAGTGTTCTACGTAATGCTGATAAAAAGATAATAAAGTATAATTAAACCTGTTCAAAATTTTAAGCCCCGCTCTACGGCGTGTTGCCCAGAAACTGCTGGTAACTACCTCAGAGTTTTTATTAGCAAAAACGACAGTTTTCATTTTGAAAACTGCGAGCGGTTGATTTTAAGGGGTTTTGATTGTTTTGCTTATTTATCCTTTAATTTTTTCGTTCTTTCTTTCTTGTTGTCGGAAAAAAGTTTGCCTATTGAGAGATATAAAAGAGAAAGTCGTTTATGTACACAACAGTAAAGAGGACCTAAGACTGCCCTTGTGGGACACCAAATTTTACTTCAATGAAATGCGACGATTAGTTTTTAACTGTGAATCTGAGTTCTTATGGAGAGAAAAAAGTTAAGGAATTGAATGGAGCAGGTACTAAGTTTGTAAAGTTCTAATTTTTATGAGCTGACCAAATTCAATTATATCAAAAGCTTTGGCAAAGTCTACGAATAGGGCTACAGTATAATGATTGTCATTCATCCACTGCTTTGCTAGAGATGTTAGTCCTGTGGCAAGAGTGTTTGGATGTGGAGAAGTTTATGTTTGATTAGGTGAGTTTGGAGATGGGTATGGATATCTCTTCCCAAGGGTTTTGAGAGTGATGAAAGAACTCTATAGTCAGTAGGATGTTCCAGGTCACCTGATTTATGAATTGGGATGACTTTTGCTTATTAAAAAAGGGCGGGGAAGTGTGATTTGGAAAGACTTAGGTTGTATAGGTAGGTCAGAGTTTCTGCAATGTCTGGTGCCGACAGTTGTAGACGAGGATGAGTTTTTTAGTCGAGAAAAATAGAATGGCCGCAAAGAAGGAGGAATATTTTACGGGTGTGTGTGGTTGGGTGCGGGTTGTTGGATTCATTATCACTGACCTGTTTTAGATGGCATTCTAGATAATGAAAGGGACATTCTCAACCCCTTTTATTGGGAGTAAGCTTCCAACAACCATGCCAAGTAAGCCATTGATGATAATAGTGACATCTTGGATGGCAGTAACGACGACGACGATGACGATGATGATGATGATGATATTGATCGGGCAAGATAAGATTTTCCAAAGTGCCCAACACTCCATGTCGTATTACCACACATGTATGGCATGTGAGCATCACGGGAAACCAGTGGTTTTGCTGCTAACGCTCAGGATATTGGAACTTTGGTCAACATTTGGTTTCCTGTGAGCTAAACATACAACTTTCCAAGTTTGGCTGCGGTCTCACGCCCGCCCGCTCCTCCCCTCTCCTCTTGCCATGAAAGATATAGCACAGTTGTAAATTGTGTTAAAATGACACGTCTTCATAAAATCTTTGTATAATCTTTGTGAAATATTAGTTGCGGGAGCTGAGGAGGAATAACGAACTGGCTTGAATTAATCTGATGATTCATAAACTAATGTAGTGGTCAGTGCAATGGCGTCAAACCTACAGGCGAAACCGAGAGGCTCGGCAAACTTTCCCCAGGGGATCAAACTGTCGGGGACTGAGTACCTGACTCCCCAGAGAGGAGATGAGCACCGCCAGTCCATAAAGCTGACCCCGAGTAAAGTGGGGTCTCAAACATCTCAACGACCTGAAAAAAAGGTTGGCGGGTGACCTTTAACTTTTTATCTAAACAAATGGGAACCTACAGATCGGTCGCGAACTCAGATACGTATGTATTTTTTTTTTTAATTTTTTTTTTTACTAAATTCTCGCGCGCACGAGCATGGGGTGCAACGTGTTGGAAAGCCGGCAGTTGCTGGTCACAAAGCAGCGAGCACACACCGTGCAGAAGCACTGGCGGAAATTGAGGAGGCCACAAACCGACGGCGTGGCACGCTTGCTTCATTAGAGAGAAACAGATTCACGGGCCTCTAAATTGCAGCGCCACAGTGCAGACAAAGATCATGCTGGCTGGCAGTGGGGGGAGCTGCCATTAACCGCCATTACATCCATCAGCCATTGCGTGCTTTGTGTCGCCGCACTGCACGCCCCCCGAGCGCACACAGCTCCCCCTCACGGCGCCAGCAGCTAAATGAACACACACACACAAACGCACACATACACAAAGTGAATGATAGAGTAACACATTCACGAACACACCGATCCATGCGCCTCACAAAATTATTTTCGTACGCATGTCCAGATGAAAGAAATTGTAACATTCCCCTCCTCCACGTAGGTCCCGCTTTGTCCCAGCTCCTCCCTCCCTGCCTGTGATCACGTGCCTCCGACCCCTTGAGTCAGATGTTGGCGATTTCCTCAATAAGTGACATCAAAAATCTCGGCTACATTGTCTGATGGCGGTCAAACGCCCTCTCTTTTTTTTTTTTTAGCAGGAAGCACCAGGGCTCCCAGAGTGCTATTTTGATCCGAATCCTGATGGCAGCAAGAGGGCGCTGGTGGTGGGGCTTTTGATGGTCAGAGGTCGACCTGAGTCAGATCGGAACTGCGCGCGCTGTCTATTCCTTGGCGATGACTGCGACATCAAACGAAGGATCTAAGAGAGTTAGATAGCTCCTCCGGGTGGGCGCGCGCGCTCATGTGCATATGTGTATGTGTGTGTGTAGGAGAGAGAGATGGGGAGGGTAAAACAACACAAAAAAAAAGGTTTTGACATATTCTTAAGGACTTTGCGCGCCTACGAGTATTTGTGCGTCTGTGGGTGTGTTCGTGTGATGGAGTGTGTGCACGCTTAGTGTCTAAGTCCACACTGTGTTTATTCCTTCTCACAAACATGTACGTTGGTAGAATAAGGAGGATCAAAGTGACTAAAAAATTGGAAAGGAAATTGTCTAGAGACAACTTATATTGTTAATTTATTAATGAAAAAAAAACCCACTTGTTGTTTTGCAATTTTCCTAATGCATGCAATGGCCGATGTGTTTTCTTCCCCAACTAGTAAAAACGCTAAGACCAACTTTATATCCGTGATGTAATGAGGATCACAGAAAAAATGCTAGTATTTCTTCTATGCGCATCCAGAGAAAAAAAAGAAATGTAAAGTGGAGAGAGAAGTGAGAAAGAGATCAGGAGTGTGTGTGTGGGAGAGAGAGAGAGAAGAAATTAAGAGAAACTAGATGGTGATATTCTCGCAGCCATTTGACTAGTCACGTACAACCACAATTATGAAACTCGAAGCAAAACGGTAGAAGCAAGCCAGTAATGTCAACAGTAAAATTACCGATAATTATCGAGTAAATAATTTTACATGTAAACGAGTTTACAGACTTTTTATACACGACTCGACCTTCCACGAACAGCGCGTGCCGCCAACGAGCGAGAGAGATAGAGAGAGTAGAGAAATACAGAAAGAGATCGTGAAGAGGGGGAATCGAGATGGAGAAACACTGCAAGTGAAAAAGAAGGCTGCAGTGAGATGGAGAGAGAGATAGAGACAAAAAGAAGAACTAGGGGCAGGGGAATGAAGTGAGAAACAAGGACACCATAAAACATGGCAACACGCGCTCAGGCTGCCACTAATTTTGCGATCGCATTTCAGTTAATGTTATCTCACACTGCAACACAACCAGCAGACGCTCACAAGCATAACGGTCGCATTCTCGGTAATTTTCTGCTGCATCCTGTGGTTAAACGGTCTCCGCCACGTGCTAACTAAACATGTTTTCCTTCTGTCATTTTTTGTTTGTTTTGAGGTTTCTGTTGTTCAATGGATGCTTAAAAACAATAAAATGTTTCTTTGTTTTCATTTTGCGCACCCGAAACACTGTCAGCAACGGCTGAAACTTTTATTTGAGATTTTTTTTTTATTTTAAATATTTTTTTAATAAACATAACCTGGATAAGACTTTAATTAAACCTACTCCGATAATTACTTGCCTGATTTCAAAATATATTTTGATTAAAAATGACATGTAGAAGCTGGGTTCTTGTTTGTGACACCCGTTCGTTTGATGTTGCATGATATACTTGACTCACTTTCGGAGGAGAAATGTTTAAAGTAATTTGGAAACGTTAGACCTCCATCAGTTGGATGTAAAGTGACCGAGGCAGCACTTACATTAATGTGGTCCAGAGTACCACGGGTGGCATTTGGGCTTGACCGAGTTAGGCGGACAGAGTGCCAGTATCCTGGTGTTCTTCTTACAGTCACTTACTTGTACCCGTCTGAATAAATGATTAACTCCATTTCTTTCTTTTCGTTTTTCTATCATTCTTTTCTTTTTCTTTTTTTTTTTCTCCTTTTTTTTTTAACAGTATGAGATCGAGCCCACTTACCCATACCCATACAAGCACACCCACGTATACTCTCTCTCTCACACGCACACACACAGACACACGCACGCACGCGCATATCGCTCTCCCTCTTGCATGCCCAATATTTCTGCCTGTACAGTCGCCAGTCTGGCTCCCAGCTGGCTAGCCACCAAGCAGAAGTGTTCAGCGATGCCGGTGTGGCAGATGTCACACTGACCAATGGACTGGCTGCATTACTCATTCCTTAGGAAGCCCTAATGTGTCCGGGGAGAGTGATTGCAAACCGTCGGTAATAAGTGCGCGGGACGCGTGGAAGCAACGCCCTCATGAATATTCATGCATGTCTAGACGTAACTGCGGATGGTCAACAACATGATTAGAAGACAACAGTGTGTTCGCGGATGCAAACGCTGCGTGCGTTTTTATTTCTATTTTTCTTTTTTTTTTTTTCTTCTGTATAAGTCTGTGTGACCATCTGTCTACCCGCCCATGCATGTTCATCCCTACTTACATGTTGAATGACAGCTGCAATACATTACAATCAGTTTGTATAAGATCAAGAAATATTTTAAATAATAATACGCCAGTTCATCAAAAATAAACGATCTACGAAATAAGACTGAAATCAAAGCAATGAATGGCTATGACAAAATAAAAGTATAAACTACATACATCACATGCATGTGACCACGCTAATCATTAAAATGGCCAAAAAAAAAAAAAAAAAGCAATCGCGGGTTTCGAACTCGTTTTTGCGTGACCGCTTTAATAACAATCAAAGGAACTCGAAGTTAGCCCCGCCATATAAAAGCAATCAAAACCAGATTTACCACATCGCGTGTGTTGGGGGACACGGCTGCGAATGTGAGAACACCACCAGCACGTCCGACGGTCGTGTGGGGGCGCTGTGGTCGCCAACCGTCGTGCCGGCAAGTCTGTTTCATTTCTTTTGATGTTTTTCAATTTCGCCGGCCCATTCCTATATTTTCATCAGACTTTCTAGCAACCAGCTGCTACCTAGAGATCGATACAGCTAGTGTGCAAAGCTCCTAAGTAAATTGCTTCATTCTTTTTCCTTTCATTTTTTTTTTTTTTTTTTTTTTTTTTTTTTTGAGCAAAGGCTTGTGGGGGAAGAGGGGAGGGGGTTAACTTTTCCATCAGTACCAGTTCCTTCCTGCTGCATTCAGAGGGAAACAACTGCATTTTCTTAAATGAAAACCAATATAGCAGAAAGGCAGGGGGTGTGGTGAAGAAATCAGTGTCTAAGCGAGAAGTAATCTGCTTCCTTCTGATGTGCGGTGCGCCTGTGCATGACGGGGTTAAGCTCGCACGTGCCTGCAGGCGCGCTTAGAACCACGTGCCAAGGTAAAGACATCTGAACTTACATCCGTAACATCGCTGATGAGTACAGGGCTAGAAGTTATTCAGCACTGACCCTCGTTCTGGGTACATCTGCAGGGACGAACTAAAACACAGATTCGTTTTATTTTCAAAAAAAGATAAAAGAGAGAAAGGAAAAAAGAGCTAAGACATGAAGAAAAAGAAAAAAGAAACAAAGAAAAGAGGGAGATATGCAGACAGGAATGACAGATATCGGCACCCGCGCGCACCCACGCACACACATGATAATAGCGAAAAAGACCGCCAGGGAGAATGAGAATGTGAAAGCTAATGAATACATATCTGGCGTCTGGATTTTTTTTTTCTTTTTTTCTTTTTTGAAGGTGGAGGCACCGGCAGAAGCTGTAGATGAATTTGTAGTAACTACAGATAACTTTGGTAGGAGCATCGTAGTAGCTATTGTAGTCCCGGTACCTAGTTTACCCGATGGATATTAGCCATTTCCTGTCTGACGACCCTTGACCTCCTATTGACACAACATTCAGATCTCACCAATATCACATGACCATGGTTATAGCTCAATTCCAGCTTTCCTAACCCTTTGACAGAAGCTATTTTAGACAACATTGTGTTTCAAGGCTTTTTGTTCGTGAATTGTTTTGTGGTTTTCCATGTTTTACCCTTTTTGACCGAGAGTTACATCTGACAACACATTTATTCCTCTCTCTTTGTTCATACAGGGACCTAATTGTCATTATCAGAAAATGCGCCGTTTCCAAAGTAACACAGAAAAATTATCACTCTTGTCGTTTAGTGAAAGACTAAACAATATCCATATTAAAGTGAGAATCCCTGAAAAATATCTATATATATATACACACACCAATACACACGTATACACAGTAACATTTTTTATCAAAGCAATAGGTGAGAAAAAATTAATTGGATACACACCTGAATAGAAAATAATTATCTTAGTGGCCCACTGATGCATTACCAAAGCTGCAATCAATACTAACTACGGCATCATGGCCGCCAGCTGTCGTCTAGTCTCAGTTCTATTCGTTTGTCTGTAAGGAATAACACATTTTGTATATCAGCCCACCTGCCTTACTACCAAAAACTGCATTTTGATATGGAGAAAGTGCAACAGATGTAAATTGGATGTAAATGAGTTTGTAATGACTGTGCAGTATGTAATTCCTCTTCTAAAATGTGGCGAGGAAGGAAAGATGTGAGATTTACAGTACAAAATCTCACTGCGTGTGGAAGAAGGCGGTAAGTCATTCATTTTTGAATGAAATGCCAGTATAAATGTTAAAGGAAAATGTTTATAAAAAGATTAATTAGTTTTCGCTGACAGAAAGACGAAGAAAATTTAAAAAATGAAAAAAAACCATAAAACAGATTGAAGTATGGAACTAAGTGTTTGTGTTATTGCAAGGCTAGTCCCCCGCTTTCTCGTGCATGTAAACACTGGAGTAATAAAGTTAAGCCTGAGATTACTGAGACTGAAAAATGTCAATTGATCACCAGTTAATTCTCCTGTAAAAAGCTTTTAAGTACCTAAGCATCGGCCTTGCGATTGGCTGGCAGCGCTACTTTCTGGCTGTCTATCGCCAGATATCCCTTACTTACCATACATATGGCTTTCTCTGGTAGGAGCTTTGCCGGATGCCAGTGTCACAGAAGTCTATTTAGGAATGTTCCAAAATAATGGGCCTTCCAGCACTCCAGGATATTTTGAACTGTGTTTTGTATCAATACCAGTCATGTCAAGGCAGGATTCTATATGCCGTGTATCATTGATCATTGACCTGAGGTCAGCTGTGTGGTTCAGTTCGAAAGGTAGCTTGGTCGACGAAGATTTGGTTCTTTTCGTCACAATCACCGTCAATCTCTTTGTTGAAGCTCAATTTCCGCACTTACACCAAGTGACCCTTTGCGAGAAGATAAAGAGAAGCCAAAAGAGGAAACTGAATTGTCAGTTGTTCGTGCGCTCCATACATTGTAGGTTCTAGACGTAAGAACTAAAATATAAAAAAAAAATCTGTTGCTGTATATTGATCTCCAAAACTGCTGAATGACGTTGCACCACCATGCTGAGAGACATCGGCAGCACCCACAGAAATAATAAAAAAATAATAATAATAAGGAATTTGCTGTACCATAATGTCAACTGCTGCAGCACTGCATCGATAACTACCGACGGCGTTGTCATGATGGCACAACGGCAAACCAATCAAGTTTCTAGAGGTCGACTCTGTCCTTGATTTAGAAAAAAAAATTTGCTGTTAGAATACATTTTGTAACGTGTGATTTCAATTCTCAGGAAGCTGTTGCATAACTGATGTTAAAAGTTTAGGGTCAAGCGCCCTAAAAAGTCTACAACTACTCCATATGTACATCAGCATCGCACCATCAGACGATTTTGAAGGATTCAGCAGCAGCAGCTCCTTGGCTCACCCGTTTCTGTCACTGAATGAGAATGTCACCCAAAAAACAGTGCAGAAAACACATCGACTACCCATGAAGAGTCGGATCGAATGTAGGAGAAGCATGGGAATGGCACTTGGAATTGGTTACACTCAACTAAGCTGCAGCATCATGCCTGCGCAGCAGACAGCCTTCAAGATCGTTTTTACCAGGCGTGGCTATACACAGCTTGACTTTTCCTTTCTTTCCTTTTTTTTTTATTCTTTTATTCCGTCATGCCACAGTTTGCTCAATGTTAGTTTTGCGGAAAGGATCCGGAATTTATGTTGTTTCTGGATGACTTCATACCACAGCCAAGACGTGGAGCAGGAACGCTGGGAACTCGCATTCTGCCTCTCGCCTGCAGTGAAGCGTTGGATGGCTGAATGGACGTGCATTTACACCAATACAGCAAAGCACGGAGACCAGCATCACTGACTGTCAAGCCGATTTGAAGGCTATATTTTTTCTGCTTTCGGGAGGGAAAAAAATCGAGAAGTGATAATTGCCGGTGACACAGCTTAAGCCCCTGTGTGAAGTCGCCAGGAAACAATATTTGGATACAGAAATCCAGCCATGTTTCCCTGGCTTTCTTCCTTGGCCAGGCCGACACGGTGCAGTGTTGACAAGCTGTTGCTGCGATGAAGAGAAATGTTTGCCGGTTGCTTGCAAGCTCGCCACTCATTCTCTTGACTCAAGCGGTCAGCGTAATCCCGCCTCTCGAACCTCGGGATACACGATGTCCCCATCCCGCCCACGTCCAAACCCTCCACCACCCCACTCCATCCTGCACCCGCTGCATTCGCTGCCTCCCTTCTTTTGATGCACATGGAGGAGAGTGGAGGGCTGCTCTATTGGCACAAAGAGTCAACAGGACCACCTTCCCCTTCTCCCACCTAATACATGCACGGTACAGGGGCCTTCCTACTTCTCTGAACTGTTAAATTGAGTTCTCCGTTTCTACCCCCCTATCGTCCCCCGCCCCTAAATCTTTTGTTCTCATCAAATCTAATGAAATTGAGAAGGATTTCACGTTTTGTCGGAGAGATCAGGCGGCCCAAAGATTTATGTTTAGTGTGGACCCTTAAATTGCAGTCCACAAATGTGACATGAAAATGAGAAAAAAAAAATCATGGCAGTCTTATGACGCGAACAGCTCTTGCATTATTTTTATGTTATGAACATCATTATGTAATTACTGGCCAACTGTATATGAATACCCTGCATTCATGTGCATGTGTTCATGCGCGCGTGGGTGTGTAAAATATTTTTAACACCATTCTTTTTTTTAAAATAATTTTTAGCACCAAAACGAGGCAAAAATTATGAGATACCGTCAACACTATTAATGGAATTAAATGCTTTTGTTGTCGATTTTAAGGTACAGTTGATGTTCAATTATGATGTTCGCAGGGATCGTTGAACACGCATATAGAGCATATTTTCTCTCACAGAGCAGTACGACAATTCACAACCCATCATGCAAAGTTTTGGTTGCAGAACATCACAAGAGACACACCACATAGCAGGTGACATGTCCAAAGCAGAGATTCGCCAAGACCTGCACTTGCAACATCCGGGCTTCAGCGTCTTTGGTCGCCAAGTGTTGGTGGAAGAGGCGAGAGCATGGGAAAGAACTACACCAGGTTGAAGAGAATGTAGGAACTAGGTTAAAGTAATGTCAGATGCTATGTCGTAAAAGCATTCCAATTTTAACTTCATATCCTTCGTTCTCTCTCTCTCTCTCTCCTCTCATCTATGCATGAACTTCTTCGTATACATGCGCTCCACTCAAAAAAAAAAAAAAAAAAAAAATTCAGAGCACCAACAGAATGCCAACGGCAACCACGCCCCTGAAAACAAAGTCTTGATGTAGGTAACGAGAAGTGTAAAATCAAATTTACCGCGCCCAATGCCGGCACGTGGGATGAGGCGTGCTTTAGTAAACGGAGAAACATCATTAGCTGAGCCACAAATCGTAATTCTGTAGAGACTGGTGTAAAGGTCAACTGGCAGTGTGAACTAGAAAATCGTTTTTAATGAAGTCTAGAGACCTGCTGTTTGCGTCTTTAATTACTAATTAACCTCTTTGATTATTATATTTGGTTAAGGCTACTTCCATTTTAATTCTGATTTGATTTATGGATTGGTTAATTAATTGATCGATTGATTGATTGATCCTTTAGAATAGCTAAAACGCGCCAGTGCAGGTGAACAGTGTCTACACACACCATCTCACCTTAGTCACAAAGGCCTGGAGGTCGACAGACAGCCAACCAACCGGAAAGTGCCGGAGGTTCTGACAAGCTACTGGCCACACAAAGCGAGTTAGTAGTCCACGTGTCGATCATCAGGATAAGACTTAATGTATTGACTGACCTCCGCTCTCAGTCATCGCCGGTAAGGGCTCCTGACAGCCATTTTCTTCTTATCCACGTGGCATCAGGTGCGTACGCCATTCCGTCTAGAGATCAATCTGTCCAATGAGTCATACCGCCAAACAGTTCTGGCTAGAAACCATATTCTTCCTGTCTGCCTGTCTGTTCTGTTTCTCTCCCTCCTTACTACAGGGGAATCCTTATGTTAAATATCTTATAAAGGATATTTTTATATTTAACCTTTCCCCGCAGATTACAGTGAGGGAAAAATCCCTTTTTTTGTTCTCGAAATTAAAGACGTTCGGCACCGATGGACACAAATGGAAGAAATCACAACACCGTGACGAATATCCATAGGTTTTGCGTTGCCAAGGTTACAGCCAATAGGAGAACTCACGTCCACCATGACGTCGCCGACAAAATGCCTTCTGTTTAAAAAGTTTTGTATTCCGATCGACATGGACTTATTTGCTCCGGCTTGGAAACTGTCTTGTCAAAGAGCTTTGCCTCGTGATTTCAAAAGCAGAAGTACACATGAACCGGATTTACAACTGCCGTGAAATCTTTCTCTGCTGTCGTCTAAATAACCACGACCTCGAGCGAAAGTTCGGCTATTGAAAGTTTTAACCAAAGAGTGGAGGGAGGATCAGAGACAGAAATAGCTTTCTTAAGAAACTTAACAAAAAGATTTATTTAAAAAAAAATTAAATCGGTTAAAGTAGTTCGCCGTCTACATTGCCTCAAAATCTGTTCTTGGTCATTGGCACCGACTTCTTCAAGGGGAGACAACAACCGCAGCTATCCAAGCTAAGTTAGCGACAAGGGGAGAGGCTTAGTAAAAGCGAATACAAACTTTTTGCTTGAAAAAATCTTGGTGGTTTCGCGGAGAACATCTAAGCTTCCTGCTCGTACGTAGAAAGGAGAGAGTGCAAACAGCAGCAGACCACCTCCGGTGGTGAACACACTGCGCTGGCCCAGCGGCTCAACATGGCCACCGATGTTTGCCATAAACATCCGAGATGCTGCAGCCAGTTGCGCTAGTATCAATACAGCCTCCAGCTTACAAATGGCGACAATTTTCCTCTCTGCAAACAGCCAGATCATCTATGCTCTCCATGTTGTCCTTGTCACAAGCCCAGCTCTCTAACCCTTTTTTTTTTTACTTCCCAGCATGCATTTCTGTCAAGTGATTAGAGTCCTCGTTCGCTCTTCTGCAAGAGAGATGTAAATATCTGTGTGTGTGTGTTTAACATAAGTTTCTTGTAATTCAGTTATTGTGGTATAAACGCATAAGGGTTTGGGGTGAATCGAAAAGTAGTTAAACACGTCTAGGCACTTGCTATTCAGTTAGATTGCAAGAGGACCGTAAGCAAAGGACACATAAAATGAAAGAATGATTTTCCACCATAGAAAAGAAAGAAGAGAGGTGTATATGGATAGACAACAGAAGAGAGAAGTTGTTTACTTATTCAGGTCAAGGCACATCATCTTTTTGCTAAGTTGAGGGGTTGAAGGAATCTTAACGAACATCAGTGTCAGTGTCGAAAATAAAGCTGCATCCAGCAGTAGTGGCAGCAAAGCATCAAAAACGAATGGCAGGGGTGGATAAAAAAAAAAAAATTACCTCCCTGACCCAGCCCTAGGGTTTACAACTCCTTGGCCGACTTCACATCAGCTGGGAGCACTAGAAGCCACTGTACATCCAGCGCCATCCGGACATCCCTCCGCTGTTAGCGTTCTTGGCCAAGAGGCGGACGGCGCCGTTGGACTGGAGAAAGCTTTGCGGCGAGATATTTGTTGAAGGCTGGTGGTGAGTGCAGCCAGGACAGTGATCGTGGGAAGGAGTAAGTGCCAAAGCCCGGCACAGCACCTGACGACTCATTAAGGGTCACTCAAAACCCTCGCAACGCTTAGACGCAGTGTCTCGCCGAGCGCTGTTTCCTGTCCTCCTCAAGGGTCGAGAGTCGGTCTGGCATTTTAATTGTCTGCGGATCCGACTACAGTAAAACTTCCTCATTGAGACCTTCGTACTGCGACGCCCCTCTTAGGTACGACCCCAAACTTTTTTTTCCACGGACGTGTCTTGAACATAAACTTTGTCTATTATGGCCACCTCCTCAACGACTTTGGATTGATATGTTGTGTTCTTTCACGACTTTTTTTTGGCAGAGGTCATGTATTAAAAATAATATGTATACGTAAAAAATTATTTTGAAAGAGTCCTTAGGTACCAGTGATTTTGACCAAAAACTATAATTATTGTCTCGATTGTCCCTACTTCTATCTTATCTATTCATTTAGCTACATAGCTCCACTCATATATGCTCTTTCGTCATCACTTTTTTAGTTTTCGGTAACTCATTCTCTTTCTCTGTCTTGATCTCCCCGTTTCCTCCTCCTCTCTCTCTCAGGCCACTCTTCTTCTGCCCCTCTCCTGAAACATCTTTTGACACTAGTGTCAGCGTCGATTCGTCTTTCTTTCACACCTTCCTTCTAGCATCTGCCTGACAAATTATATATATATAAAATACATTGCACTTTCATTGCACTAACACCTACTTCGACAGCATTCACAAATACAACTCTTCTACTTTTTTTTCAAGTCCACAGTGCATCTGATTTCAAAATCATCAGTTAAAACTCCTCCATCAGCTTCCAATTCTTGTATAATTTTTTTCCATTTACCTACAATTAATGATGCAGGCTTCTAGACAACAGAACTGTGGAGGGCTGATTTTCTGCTGTTTTTTCAATGTCCGTTCTGTTGCTCTTTACACCACGGTCCTAACGAGCCCGGGATGAGGAGCATGTCCAGCGCCAAGAAGAGGTAAATCAACACGACATCATAAAGAAAGGCTCAGCTGTCGGTCTAATCTTCAAACTTCCATGGCTAACGAGATTAGCTGGCCGGTGGCTGTTAAGAATGAACTGTGCAAAACTAAACAGTGCACGGAGTTCAAGCGACAACGTAATTATGCAAAACACCTCATCACAGAATCCAAAGAAACTGTCTCGCTGTAGAAATTGGCAAAACAAGAAAACAAAACAAAAAAGCTCTTTTATAAGGCTGACGATCTTACAGTAATAATAGTAATAGCCAGGCAGAAAAGCTTCTCACCAGAGATTTTAACGAGAAATTTATTTTTAATACGTATTTAACACACTTTGGGGTTTTGTTAGTTATGTAAATACTCCCTTGTGCTGGAATGTTTTGTAATGAAATGCTTTAGATGTTTCCGACATTACAGTGTGCTCTTGGTAGTCTAGAAAAATATTCAGATGTAAGATGTTCATGTCTTATTATCTGTCTTTCTTTCCTTTACTTTCAATTACCGAAATGTCATAAAATTAGTGAACACGATGGGAATTTTCTTCCCTGTATGGATTACAAAGACCATGGAGAACTGACCCCTTGTCCTAGAATTTTTCTTTGTGAACTTGGTAGTGTTGAAACAAATACAGGTTGAAAGGAGCTGAGCTTTTATATTTTCAAAACATTCATAAAGGTAGATTATCTCTACCCTAATGCTAACCGGACAAGATGTGACTAGTTTTATTATTATTATTTTTTTAATTTGACATAATCATTTTGAACTTTGAAACGCTGGACTATTTAATTATCACTTGCAGTGGAAAGAGATCAGCGATGTCTTCTTTACAACTTTTAAAAATGTTTACTTTAATTTTCTTTAACTAAATTTAATTCACTGTTCCGCGTGACACATAAATGAAACGATAATTGCATCCTGGAATAGAAAGAAACAATCAATGTCTAAAGAAGAATACAGATAAAGTCTTTAAACAGGATATTTTTATGTATGCAGCATCTAAAATATCATTTACCTTTAAAGAACAAGTGAATTCTACTATCATTAATTTATCGAAGGTCATGTTGAAAGCATAAAAAACTAACTTTTAAACAAAGTTGTGATTACTTGTACACAAAAACATCCATGGTGAATGTTATTTTCTCTTTGCCAAGAGCTGCTACAAATGTAGATTATGATGACGAAGACAACAACTGATACTATAATATTTTTTTATTCGACAGATTTAAAATACAGAAGCTCTCAAATTTTCAAAAAAGAGAAGTTTCATATCTTTGGATACAAAGTAATTATCAGTTTTCACAACAACGTTTGTTCTATACATGATCCTCCGAAAAATTTTATGAAGTTGGAAAATCTGGTTTAGATATACTGTGATATTCATTTGACTTTTGGTATTTCTTGTTCAGTGATACAGCTGTTTTCTTGCGTGCAGTTCCAAGCATTATTGAAATGTCCGCTCGATATCTTAGAGATCTTTGCAAGAAGTAAAAGATACTCCAAAAACTTTCCTAAGGAGGAAAGAACTCAATACAAGAAACATAATTATCTGTCTGACGACCAACTGTTGTATCTCATCAGCAGCAATCAACATCTTGACTTTTCTTTGTAGAAAATGGAATAAGTCTGTTTAGCCTTAATTTGATTCCTCCCACCACCACCAGACAAAGACCTTGGTCGTCCATTACAGAGAGGATAAAAGACAGTGTGAGTGAGAGAAAATGAGAGACAGTGAGAGAAACAGACCAAAGGGTGAAAGGGATAATGGAAAGGACTAAAGGAACGAATAAATAAAGAAAAGGAGAAAGAAAGACGAGGAAAAGAAAATGAAATGAAAGAATAAACAAAGAAAGTAGAGAAGGACAAAGAGAGAAAGAGGGAGAGAGTTCACGTGCGGCTGCGCAAGATTCAGCCGCCACTATTCATCGAAAGATCCGGATGTTTAACGGCATCACACGCAATTAATCACGGGCCGTTGATGGTTGTGTACACGCAATTTTGGCTGACATAAAAGTTCCCATTAGTGAAAATAGTCTGCGGATAACGGCGGTCTTTTATCCACCGAGGCCGCAGGTTTGCGGATAGCATTGCAGGGCCGGGGTCAGCCGGCGCACAGGATGGCTCTTACACGTCACGTGTTTGCAAATTGGCTTATGGTCTTCCATTGTCCCTGTATTGGTTCCTTACTGTCCCTTTTCCCCTGTTTGACGACCTCTTAAGTTTATTTCTTTATGGTGCCATATGTTCCTTTGTCTTGCAACCATAAGAATGGTAACAATGCATATGCAGTCGCTCTTGACTTTTTTCTTTCTCATGTCTTCTTTTCGTCTTTCTTCTTCCTTTGTAATTTTGCTTGATCTTCATTTATTTCTTTCTAGTCTGCTCGTTTTTATTTGTATAAAAAAAATAGGCATAAAAGTGACGGGGAACACACACATATATATATGCACACATGTAGAAAAGCGGAACCTTAGCAGCGCCCAGCGCCAGTCTTGAGGTTGACAGCCATTATCTGACGCACACGTAACTAAGACTACCGCGGATGAAATGTCAGGCTGGTATAGCAGCCCGGGCATTCTGTCTAGTCTTCCTGTATATTTCCCTTAGTCGTCTTCGACCTTTAGGGGTTGTTGTATTGACCTCAGTGGTCTTCAGGCCGTTCCCTTGTGATCTGGCATCCCTGTTGCAGACCAGGATGACATCATAGATCACCAACTTTGGCGCATGCCAGAAGGTTTTCATGAGCCTGCATCTTTACTGTATAAAATGTATGGAAGTTTTCCTGTAGGGAGATGAAATACGAAAATTCATGCAAAATCGGAGAATAAGCAGGTACAACAACGTGACGTGGCTATCACGTTATTCCTTCAGATCCTGTCAGTATTGACAGTAACTTGGGAAGGTTGGCACGCTGACAGATTGTTCTCTATATATATATATTTTTACATTTCTTCCTGACTTGTCATGTGCTTGTACATCTCGCTCAGAATACTGCTGGAATCAGGATATAAAGAAAACACTTTTTTCGCTCCAAGCAGTCCTACACCGGCTTATTTGCTCTTGTTCCAATAACATCGTCGGAGAGAAAGCAGCACCATACTTAGCATGTTTGCACTTGCTCCAATAACACTCGTTTCTCGCCACGACCGTGCTTGCACCGGCCTATTTCCCTTCTCTAATACAGCTCGTGGCTGTCCGCACCTGGGGCAGGTAGGTTTGCATAAACATTTCAATAATGCTGCCTCAGTGCGCTCGAAGGTGTTTTATTGCAGCCATGCGCAGCGATTTCAAACAAGGTTCTATCGAGCGAGGACGAGCACCTGAACAACTAACCAAAGGAAAGGCTGCATCCGCTAAAAAAAAAAAACCATCTGGAATAAGGTTATCTTCTCTGGTGACGACAGATCGGCCCAGGAGCTGAGGTTGCTGAGGCTGTCGACTGCCTTTTGATGGGTTCAAGACCGCTTGGTGGGAGAGCTGCGTGCTGGAGGGAAACCGCGGTAAACTACAATTTGCCACAATCAGGTAAAAGGCGTCAGGTAAAGATAATATTGATCAAGCTTTTGATGATCTCGCTAATGACGAAGCCAAACGACAAGCTCTGTCAGATGAATAAGCTATCATGACAGAGAACGAGTGGTGTTTTAATGTGAGAACTTTCCTGTTGACGGATGGCGATGAAAGGCGATGTAATGAAACAACCGGCACGAGGTGTAGTCGTATAAAGGGTTAAGGCGTGCAGTTCTTTTCTTTCCTGCAGTATAGCAGACAGAAAAAAAGAGAGGACGGAAACCGCGATTATCAGAGATGTTGAAAGATGAGAGAAACCGAGGAGAAAAGATTGATCTTTCCGTGCAGACTGTCAGAGTGAGAACTAGAAATTGTCTTCGAGTTTGTACACACTTTATAGAAGAGAAGAAATATCCGAGAATTGGTATCGTAAGCATTGCTACTTTGATATAAAATGTTGGGATAGAACTTGAAGTCTACGAGATTCACTTTCTCTCTCTCCCTTTGTCTCTCTCTCCCTCTCTCTCTCTCTCCCCTTCTCTCTATCCCTACCTTGCCTGGCGTTTTCTTAGAGTTATCTTACCGGCTGATCGATTAATACTGGTCTTTCCGGTCCTTGCTCAGGTAATCACTGACCGCTCCCTTTTCCCTGTGTTTGAAGAGATGTCTCACGGTGCGACGGCTGCGACCTTTGAAAGGTTAGCACAGCTTGCACCAGAGTACACTCCCTTACTTACCTCAAATCCCTTCTTAACGAGACAGAAAAGGACAAATGTTTGAGCAAAAATTGCAAGGTTTTATGTAACAGTCATATGAAAACTTTCTTTCAAACCTTCCCATGTTTTCTTCTCACTGGAAAGAAAGACCTCAAGTCTCTTCCTCCGGAGAGTATCTTTATCTCTCTCTCTCTCTTTGACACTTTGTTCTTTTTGTATCTCTTCCTCTTTCTCATTGTCTTACCTTTATTACTTGTGAGTATATTTTATTTATTCAACTATTTAATTATTGTATAATCATGAATGTTTAAATGTATATAAATTATATATATATGACCATGGATGCTCACTTAGTAAGATCAACTAAATGTCTCCATGTAATTAAAAAGTCTGTCTGTAGGTTCTACCTTGTACTGCAGCTAATTAAGCTCTCTCGTCTATTTCTATAGCCAATCCATTTTTATTAATTTAATGATGACACTCTCATATTGGATGTTTTGTGAAGGGTGTATTGTAGTGTCTGGGTAATATGACACTCGCCGATGTTGCCACATAGTATTGGCTTTGTGTGCTGATGGCAGTAAAAACTTCTCATTACTCCGCTGGAAAGGTTACTAGAAGGCTAGACAAATGTTTACAAGTGCAAATCAAACCAACTCTTTAAAACCCACGTCTGGCCAGGAGGTGACTATACATTTGTACCGATCTGATGCGACTGAATTATTGTAAGCAAGCTTTTCCAGGTTTCATTACTCATTCTCCCGAAAACAAAACCTACATCCAAACCCTAACCCAGTTTGCCTTAACACTAAATACTAACCAAACTCCAAAACAGTTTTTATGCACATTTCTCAAACTAAAACACAAGCACCCTATCCACCCCACACACATACCGTCTTCAGAACACAAATAAGTAAATGATATCATATACAAAAGAATGGAACTATTCAGAATTAAGCATTTTTTTTGTCAGCCTCACAACAGTCCACTACACGTACCACGTTTTCGTAGCTTCGAAAAAAAGAAAAACAATCACAAGTTATTAATAAACGAAGTTCATGTTTCCTGGACACCAGAGCAAAATACAACATGAACATATGAGGAAGAAACGGATATGAAAAAATATAGGTGTGGTCAAAAAACATCAAAAAACACTCATTTTGTTATTATTTTTTTAGACATATCCCTGTTACAAGAAGTAGATTTTTTTTTGCTTAAAATGAGAAAAACGCATATACACATCGTGTTACTCTACTCTTCTCCAAACTGGTTGGAGAGACAGTTGGGTTCCCTCTTATACCCGTCATGTCGTAGTCAAAGTATTCCCTATGTTCGCTTGCTAGCCCTAGGATTTCAAAGACCTTGGAGTATTCTCTTTTAAGTATATAGATAATCTCCTATATATTTACCGCCTTTTTTTATTGTACTGAACATAGCGGCAAATGTTGCAGTGGAGGGATTTTTCCTGATTCTGCCATTTTATCTCTCCTTGCCCTCCTTGATGCTGTCTTTCTAGTAATTACACGCATGACCCGATTTCTAAGTGAATTCTTTTCGCTGTTTTGTTCGAATGGCTGCGTCTAGTTAGCTCAGAAAATTGACTTCGAAGAGCGTATGTCTGTTCTTTTTTTTCCCCTTCTTTTCTTGCTCTTACAAGAGAGCTTGTTTTGTCTGATGTATAGCCATCTGGCTGCACAGAACAACGAAATGGACGAGAGAGGAAAGGGAGGGTGAGTAGAGTTCGAGAAGTAGGGAGGAGTGAGGCTGTCGAGATGTGAAAGGGGTGATGTGCGCTTAGCACACTATACAGGCTGTTAGAAAACTACGAAAGAGATGAACAAAATAGAGAGTGATGACACAGGGCGGGTAGCAAGTAAAATGAACGTGTATCACGACAAAACCACCAAAAGCAGACCCAGAAACGAGAGGCTTTCAAACAAGTCGACCTTTCTGATACCAGTTCGTAATGCCAGGAATTCCAGCCTTAGTGGCTCATCTCACGAAACTAGATAATATTCAGTCTCTTCACTTGGAGTCTGGCCAAAGTAAAAGCAGCCGGAGGAAAGCAATGAGCCTATAAGCTCATCGTTTAATCTGGCCTACTGGTGATTTGCGTGATCGAATTTCCACCAATAACCGGCGATGGTAACACAGCTTGGTTACAAAACTATTTGACCGATAATACACGAGATGATGTACACATATAATGTACTATATTAACCCTTGACCTCGCGAACTGACTTAGAGAGTTGTTAGACAAAAGCAGTGAAACGGGTATGGGTGGGGAGGAAAACTCGCATCCAGAAAGTCTTGAGAAATGTTCGGGAGGGAGGAGTAAGGTAAAGAAAAGGATAAAACGACGAGAGGCAAAGCCGTCTGCACCGCGTGGACTCTTTCCGGCATCTCATTCGCCATCTGCTGCTAGCGAGCACGTGTTGACGGAGTTTAATGGCCTCTGGGATGCGGAGGAACTGCTTGTTGACGGCCAAATACGTTGCCCGCTAGTTGCAGGAGTCGTGGGATGGTGAGTGAGAGAGTATGGAGGTGGACTTGGGGGCAGAGGGGTAAGCGATGCTTATTTGCGAAAATGAAACCGTGGGCGATTCTCTGCACACAAACCTGCAACATTTTGTGCCGCCGAGTCAATAAGACTTCATGTTTATGGGGTTTGGAGGGAGTGGAAGAAAGTCCCTGATGATTATTTCCCTTGAGGAAGGTGGGTGGTCGAGTAAATGTGAGTTTGGTTTACGTTTGTGTGCTTGTACTTTAGACCAGAACAATGAATTCATATAAAAATAATAAACAAGTTCCTTTGTATAGCGTCTTATCCCTGCTCTATGGGCGAGATTAACAAACCCAAAGGTGCTGCAAGAAAGCTGGTGAGGCAAAAGGACATCACCCTCGTCAAGTCTATTTATCTATCAACGGCGTAAACTTAGTAAAAATTTATTATTTATTACATAGACGATGCGTCTAAATCACAAAGAGAGATCAAGACAAAGTACATGTTATGGGCGTGACAGGTAGGTTCTTCTGTAAAAGTCCCATGGCTGAAGTCAGTAACCATGACGACATCATCAACACTTTCCCGAGGCTGAAATCAATAATGTCGGGAACAAAGGAAAAGGATGAGAAGCTCGCCACACTCTAAACTGCTATACACACGTTTTTGATACCAAAGTGAAATATCATTATACACTCCAGAATGTGCTCTAAAATACTGAAATATGTCACCATGACACAGATGGCGCTGAGGTAACTGCAGTAAGACATTATAACCAACGGAGTAAAAGTCATGTGCATTCTGTGTTTCATGACTGAATGAACAAATCAATCAATCAATCCATTTTTCCTTCAATTTGTCAGTGGATATTGGATATAATCTCAGCTAAACATTTCTCTTCTTTTTGTATAATTTAAAAAAAAATTCGGCTGCTTCATTAACCAGCTAAACAAAAGACTAAAGCAGCAACCGCAGTCCCAATAAACAAGGACTAGACTGTTCCTCAAAAAGTTAGCCAGAAGGAAAGCTAGTAAAAAAGAAAATTCAGAACTGCAAAAGCAGCACAAAAGGTGCACTTGACATCAGGTCTGTTGTTACACGCATCAGAACACCAAAGACAAAGCATGGCGGCCTGCACCTCACACTTCATTTACCCGCCTGTTGTTTTTGGACGGTTTGGAAAACAGTTTTTGTCTTCAAATAGCTAAAACAATGAACGTTAAAACAAAAACAAAAGAAGGATGGTCTTAAGCAGCCTACTGTCAAACGTTTCATAATAAACCTTGTAAATATATCAGCGGGAGGACAGAATCCATCGCACAGTTAATTGACTGTTAACACTTGTGTAAGCAAATCGTTTTCGTACTCTTTCCTCTGTTGCAGATGAATGCCTGTAGACGTTTCAGTTTTGCAGGCAAAGAAGGGGAAAAACTGTCAAAGGAAATGGACGTTAGCAAGCACAAAATATAAATTTTGTTCCGATTTGTTTTGAACAAAAGTAAACAAACATTATAGTACAAAAGTATAGTCTAGAAGCAGACACTATATACAGAGAAATAACTGCTTGCCTGCAACTACCATAAACTAGTGCCAGCTACTGGACTAAAGGCTCTAATGGTCCGATTTTTGGATGAGTGTAAGGGAAAACGAGGAAAGAAAACTAACAAAGGGACAGAAAGGTTGGAGGATCTAGTGTAATTGTCCTCACTGGAGGTTTTGCCAAGAAAAATCAGATAGGAAACGCCGGTATTTGGCCCTTGCGGCCTGAGTCAGGGCTGCAGTGGAGGAGCAGCGGTACATAAACTTTGGGACTCCACGAAGTAATTTTACGGACCATCCCAAAGCAAGAGTAATGGGGCTTCTGAAGATGGAGATTGAAGAGGGGAGAGAGAGCGAGAGATGGCGGCAGTGGTGGTAGAAAAGACATTGGTCGCGTGCGTTCAATCTGGAATTCCATTTGCCGAATGCAGCTCGCGCAGTGCATTAGCCAGACTGAGAAAAATTCACTTTCTTTCATCTTCTAAAGATATAACTACAAGCAGACTCGGTTGCCCTGATCTTGCTGCTTAGACAGTTTATATTTTTAAAAAAGTTTAGCATAGAGCACATTATGGCATATGATGTAGGTGTGTCTGCACCAAAGGTAGGCGGGGCCATGTGTCTGGAGTAGGAGGATGTAACGAGACGTAGATGAGTAGAGTGGAATGGAATCAGTCGCAGAGATCTTCGCTAGTACGCGCCTTTGATCGTTCCGTCTTCTTTCTCTGCGCATGCGCAAAAATGACGTAGCCTAATCAAGCTCCTTGGCAACAGCGCGGTTGCCGGGTGGCTTAGGATGACTTGACTACTGAAGGTATAAAAGAACGGAGTGACTAAGCTGTACCAAGCAATCACTGTGGGCATCCGAGGTCAAAAGGGAGGGGTAGGAGGGTGAACGTATCAAACGACCCCTCGATGACTTTTCCTTCCTCCACTGAACCAGCGAGTGGTGCGTGTGATGGCGATGACACATTGTCGACGGATAAATTGATGAAGATAACAAGGATGATGAGGCCGTGTGTGTGTGGTTATCGGGTACTGTAGTGATGGTGCTGGTGGGGGCGACAATGCCGGTGTCGTTGCGGTGGGAGGGTTAACCAACTGAATAGCCGAAAGGGGAAACAATGAAGAATTTTATTTGGAGTCTTGGCGTGCCTTGTCAAATGCATTGAATACTTCACAGCACCGGAGATTGATTGATCGATTTGTCGATTATTTATTCATTCAAGCAAGAAACAAGCAAACAAATAAGTGAATAAGATTTAGCGTCAAACCAATCTCCAGGGAACAAGTTAGACAATCAAATGCTGAGACTAATAAATAATGATTCAATATTGAGCCGTTACTATCTATATACATTGCTCCTGACGACTTTCTGACACATGTACATGGCAACATGTGACGATCTAAGGTGACCATAGTCCGCCTTTCAAGCTGTTCTTGTTTACAGCATCAGATTTTTCACTCACTTCCCATCGTCTTAACGGTCTGAAATTTTCACCAGTTACTCGTTAAACCATTTATTAGTCCCAAATAGCAAAATATTTGTTGAAAGTGTCAGAGAAACTCTTGGACTTAAGAACACTTCTGCAGTCCCTTACTTTTATATTTTAAAGTTGTACTTATTAAAGAAAATTCCGATGTCTAAGAGGGAAATATTAACCTTTATAGTACATTTTAAATAACAGTGTGTTTTATAATTTAAAAAATATTTAAAATTGTTCAAAGGTTCACTTAAATTTTTACTCTCGACTTCATTAAAGGCAGCGGCCAATGTGAAGCTACATACAGAACATATGCTAAGAGACTTTGTCCAAAGCAAGTTTGAGCATCGCCATGGCAAAAAAAAAAAAAAAAAAAAAAAAAAAAAAAAAAAAAAAAAAAGGTGGGTACCACTCATCAGAACTCTGATGAAAACTGAGAAGTCCAATGACTTATTTCTCATGACTAGAACGGAGTTTTCAGTTACATATTAGACTAAGCAGTTTTTGATGAAATAAACCTTTTTAAAAAAGAATAATATTGCCCCTGGGTAGCCTACTAACCAAACCGCTGCAGGGATTAAAAGTGATTGCGTCTAACATCTCAGCTTACGGCGACAGAAAATTGCCAGCAGTTCATACCGGTGATTCTCGAAGCTGATTGTTCTTCTAAGACTCGAAAACCGGAGTCTGAAAAGAAAGCAATAAGGAATTCATTTTATCTCAGAGCTTCCATGATACAGACTGGGTTGCAACATGAGTTCTTGGCGGTTCCTTAAAATCAGACATTGGAAAGATAAATTTCTTGGTGCAGATATATCAAATGTATGAATCTCATAGAAATAAAATATAACAATAATATTATTTTATATATGCAAACACTTACACATAGGGAGAGAGTCTGTGTTACTTAAACAGCTCTGTTTTGTGAATTTTTTAATGATTTTTGCTCACCGAAATACGAGTTCATTATTTTTGTTTCTTTATACGAGATTAAACACGATAGCGACTGTATGAAAAGAAAGTTGAAAAAAAAATAAGGGAAGAAAGAAAAAAAGAACACAATATCGGGACAAGACTAACAAATAGAATAATCAAACTGAGCATTTTGAGTAGAGTATTTTGGCTGGTGTTGTTATTATTTTTTATTATGATGTTTGCTCTTTCGAAGTTGAGTTTTTTAGTATATACTCTTATGATTTCTCAAGTCAGAGTTTTTTTTAATTACACCCACTGCAATAAAACAAGGATTGATCCAACGAAGTAACAAGAACTGCATGCAAATGTAATTTGCCGAAGGTGGTAATTTCTTTAAATTTTATTTTTCCCTAATTTTAATTAGACCTGGGAGTCTTAAATGGCTGATTATTGAATTTCCGTTGGTGCGGCGATTGAAAACAAGGATAGCTGGTTAAAACTGCTAAAACTCGTGTTAAAAAGCATATCCTGAAATATTTAAAAACACTCAAAGATCAAAGAATCGCAGGATAATCATGCTTGACAAAGGGGATGAAATTCTTGTCTCGTACTCGCTTCCCCAGACATTAATATGGAAAGGGTTCGTTTCTAACGGTCGTTTTAACGCTTGATACATGCGTTGCACCGGATAGCACCTTTCCGTTTTCTCTCCTTCTCTCCATGTAATTCCAGCATATGCTGCAACTGGCTATGTTGACAAAGGAGAATAATTCATGACTCGTCGTTAGAAAACCTGGTTGAAAGTTAAACCCCGCAGAGATAATCACCCGGCCCCCAGACGGAGCCAGGGAGGAACGGAGGGCAACGACAGCTGCTGCATCAGCTGGACATCATTGCAACGTACCGCGGCGTTTTAAGAGCCGCAGAAAGCTTTGCACCAAACCTTGCATTCGTCACCCCACTCTTTTGTTACTGATTTCACCATCCCGAGGGCATTCCATCAAAGTACTAAGATCGTCCCTAAAATTTCCGCGAGAGTTCCCGAGAACATCAACAGCCCTCGGGCGATCCATAAATGATACAAAAGGGAGACACTCGATAAAAAACAGAGCTTGTCTTAATGTTGTCTGCTCGCTTGCATCATCAATAAGTCATTTTCAACATGATTTACTCGTTTATTTCATCTATCTTTCTCTTCTTTTTTTTTTCCACATAGCGAATTTTTCTTTGCTTAATGAATCGCATTTAATTTGCAGTGTTTGATAACCAAATTTTGTTAGTGTTGAAAACTACAAAGATGGCAATATCTCTTCACCGTATCGAAACTAAGGCAATTACATATTGAGGTCCGGGGTCGAAGGTCGGGGGATCAACAGCGTTACTAAGATCTAATTTTAACTACAACATGGCCGAGGCTTAGCTTATGGATTTGCTAGAAAGATCAATTAGCAAATTAACACAGGCAAGCCCTCCTTCTGTCCCAGTCTGAACATGAGAGGGTGGATGAGTGATTCGATGAGTGTCAGTCAGTCTTATCAGTCGGTTAGTCAGTCAGTCCCAGAGAAGCAGAGACAACAGAAGGAAAGAACAGGAAGCTAAGGGGAGATAACTAGTTAAACAAGCAGGAACTAGAAACGTGGCCTGGATGATAAGAATTGATGAGGAGATCCCGGGATAACAGAGTGCTGCGTAACAAAACAGAAATTTCGTTTCCCAGATGACTTGTGCAATCATACGCAACATTAGGGTTCATTCGGACAAATCAGATTTGTTTCTAATGTGGATTTTGATTTAGTGCTTATTTTATTGTCGCGGCTGCCACAGCTGCACACATTGAATTTTCCTCAGCAATGGCAAAAATACCACGAAGAAAGTTTGGTTCGGATTTTTTTTTCTTTTTTTTTTCTTGTTCACACGCGTCAGTTAATTTTGGATATGAGCTCTAATGCCTAGATACACATTGCTATGGCGCCTATCTCGAGAACAAACATGCTGCAGACAAGAGAAAATTAGGAGATAGAGAGATTGAGCAGAAATAGAAACCACAAGGTCGACAAACAAACATCCGTAGGGGTTGTCTGTCTGTGGTAATCAAATAATAAATGAAATAATCCTTTCCAGTTTATTAAAAAAAACCTAGTACTTTGATATACACAAGAGGACAGTAAAAATACATCAAAAAGGAAAAAAATTCCTTTGTTTTAGAATTAGGATTCGTGCAAAGGAAAAGCAGAATTGTAAAAAGAACACAGCAAGAGATGAGACAGATAAAAGAAAGTGGAATGGAGAAAAAAAACTAGTTTAATTTGATATGGTGAGCGAAATGAAAACAGAAGGACAGAAGGACAGCGTGGACTCCATAAAAATGCAATCCCATCATCTAAGCCAATAAACTGTGAAGTAATATATCATAATACAGTGGTATTGCCATTAGCCCCAAGCTGAGAGAGTGGTCATTTCTACTCTCCACTGGTTGCAGGCAAGACACGCGCCAAAATAAGCCCCTAAGCTACGATCAGATGAAAAAGGCTAAGAGATGATGTATGGAAGAGGCTCTGTTGGAGAAGAGGACGGGAGCGGATGTTCCACAATAAAAACAGCACAGCAAGATGCAACGATTCTAGCTCTGTGAAATCCGGGAAACTTTGGTCCCTAGGCTTCATTGCAGGTATGTGATGGTCAAAGACCTGCCACTGTTCTCTACACAGACCACATCGATCATCGTAGATCAAGTTATGTTACTACGTGCGTAAGACTAAACCGGTTTCTATCCGCTACTCTCAAACGCGTTTCGGTTTCAGGTTTAGTTTTCGTCGTCTGCAGATGGGAATGAGACTCATGTTTGTGTTCCTTCGTTCTGTTTGTCTTGTGTCTACCTCAAAGTAAAGAAGAGCGAAGAAATAAAGATTTGAAGATTGTAATTCGTTGAAGATTAGGGTATCATGTTGTGTGGGTGACCCACACCCTCCAGGAAAGCAAGAAAGGCAAGACTTCAGTGTTCTGTGTGGTTGTGTGTGTGTTTACGTGAAGTGTGAATATATATATATGGGGGAAAGAGAGAAAGAGAGAGAATGGGGGTATAAAGAGAGAGACTGTACTATATTATGCAGACCCCCATCGTTCTACAAGACTATGATTGACTCATCTATAGTTTGCTGCTTTGTGGCACTGGCGCCATGACGGATACTCTTGGGTGAGGAAGTCCGCAAAAACTTGTTTCCGAGTATGTTGCTTTGTGGTCGCTAAACTTAGTTGGCAGACGAGAGGTGGCATGTTAAAAAAGTGAGGGGAACAGTCCGCTTGCCAAACGTTGCATGCCGTCTCACCTCTGGGGCTTCTCACAGACTGCTGACTCCCCGACAAGAAAATATATTCTTTTTTGTGTATTTTTTTTAACAAAGGGGCACATAACTCTATGGTTTCTTTTTATACTTTTGGGGGTCGAATCGTAGCTCCAGAATGTCTGTCATACGTATGAAAAACAATCACGTAGGCGAGTAGATGTATGTACAGCCATCCAGGCAGACAGACATTAAGACAAAGAAAGAAAGTTGACGAACGGACAGACAGGCATGAAGACAGATAAAAGTGAAAATAAAGAATAAAAGAAGATAATAGATCGATCCTTCTAGTTACATGCAAACATATTTACAAATAAACAAACTTCCAAACAGTCATTTTAAGGGCATGTAAGGGCTTAAGACTACCATTCAAGGACCATCTTGGCAAAACTTTTCGAGACACTGCACAGTGTTTTTGAAAGTTCAGGTAACCTGAACTGCAATTAATCACTGCCTCATTTTCCCGAGAAATCGTGCAGAGGAAGGGCGAGACACCAGAGGTCACGCCAAACATCATCGTCGCGAGGTCATCAAGCGAGAGATTATCACCAATATTAAGAAGACTAGCTCTTTCATCGCTCCTTTTCTTTTCTAGTACATCGGACACTTCTCCATAGACAACACCGGACGAAAAATAGTGGTTTTATTGTTTAGATTTTTTTTTGGGGGGGGAAGGGTATGGTGTTGGGTAGGGTGGTAAGAAGGGTCAAAAGAGAAACCGCTCTCAAAGGTAAAGGGAAACAACTCTCAGCTACAAAGAGAAGACGATCCCTTGGTGGCGTGTCGGTGGCCACGCGGCCGCAGATCGTCAGGAAAAAGAAGTGTGCCCTGAGAACATGGCCGCCTCTTGCCTCGTGATTTTCCCCTTTAGTGTGGGAGTAAAATCGACCGTCTGTCTAGTCCCTGCAGCTTTATAGTCACCGTCTACTTTGCGTCAGTCTCTCCAGAGATCGGATCGCTTATGGCGGCTGCGGTGGCAGGGGCTAGGTTGGTCGGGGGGAAGAGAGCCACACTCCTGTCCATGCAGTGAAGCCGGGCCATAACTGACTGACTGGGGCAAGTTTTCCGTTGCAAACATGAGGTTATGGACTTCAGTGCCAGTCACGGCCGGCCAAAGGTCTCTTAGCTACCGAAACTATTGTCTTTGTCAATATTACCGCTAAAAGTTTTTATTTAAAGATGATGTGCCTTTACATTATTTTTTTCTTTAACCCTCGTCTGCTGTTGTTTTCAGGGATAGTATAAAGTTCATCGATGATTGCTTCATCTCTCCCTCATCGGTGACGAAAGCATAGACCAGTTGACGATGCTGATCGTCACCTCCATCCGTGATGTTACTGTAACAGTTAGTGCTGTCGCTATCAAGACGTCTTAATCGAAAAGAACCTCGTCACACCTCACCTGTCGCAAATATCACTGTAATGAATGAAAACTGTGGGAGAAAGGTCAGGACCTGGAAAAAGAGGACAAAGGTAACGTCGAACAACGCCTCGTGTCTAGCAGCAAGCGCTGCACTGCAAGATTGGTGTCACAGCAGCAGCAGCAGCAGCAGCAGCAGCACACGCTTTCGTCTGACATTGAGCAGCTCAGTGTCTTTTGCATCCCTAGCAGAAGGTTAACTTGTCCTCCCAAAGGTCATCGTGTCAAACACCTCTGCGGATCGCGTGTTGAAGACGTCTCCACGCACCTCGCGAACGATGGTGGTCTCCCCACCAAAGCCCAAATAGCAGCGTTTGTACGAGTCACGCCGACAAAAAAAAAAAAAAAAAAAAAAAAAATTAGAAAAAAAGAAAAGAAAAAGAAATGAAGTTGTCATATGCACACACACACACACTCAACTCACACAAGGACTTGGGATGAAAAAAAATCCTGTTGTATATCAAAACTTATATAGATTTCAAGTGATGTACTTTTCTCCTATTTTCTTCAATTTAAAACTTCACCTCAAGAAAAAGATCTCTGAGTAAAATTCAATAAAAGAAAGAAACAGCAAAAAGCAACGTGTCTCCTAGTGAAAGGCGCGCAAATTTGACGCCATTACCATCAAACGTCTAGCAAGAAGTATGTCGATGAATCGATCTGACATTTACCCTGGGCAGGGTTCCTACAGGTGGCTCTTGACTGGAGGCGGCGGGTCATGCAGACAGCAAAGTCCCGTTAAAAGTGATGGCGAATCTCCAGCTCCTTTAGAAAATTGTGGCAGGAAGGGTGTGTGTGTGTGATGGGCAAGTCAGAACCATGTCTGGAGTCGGGAGATGTTACGATGAAAGGCACAATGGCGAAGAAGACTACACACGTGGTCACGATGTTCACAGCGAGGAAGGGAACGGACAGACAGACGGACACACACAGAAACACGTACAAACAGACACAATACACTAAGTTTACAGACTACAAATTTTGATTTTAGTGCCCTCGCGTAACTTTCATGCATCATAAGCGTATTCAAAGTCGCAAGATTCCTTGTCTCAAAAAAAAAAAAAAAAAAACCCGTGAGGTACACATTTTTCTAATGATTAAACAGTTCAATATGCACGCCTATAAATATTAACATGCAAAGAAAAAGGTCAAAATCGTGAGGTCACTATCGTCCCAGTTGTCCCACTGGTAGAGGTCTTCACAACGTAAGGTATCCATGTACACTCGTGACGTCAGTGTTGTTGACCTTCTGTGAATAATGATGTTTGTAGGAGTGTGTGTCCAGAACGGAAACAGAGTATGAACCCAAAATTAGGGACACAGTATCTCACACCAAGCGTTACCCAATCTTTAAGGGAGGGAAATTGCACTCCCCTAGTCCTGTCCAGCCATCTTCGAGTCGACTTATTTTGTTGTGACCAAGAAGCGGCCACAATCGCCTGCCCACTGATGGATCAGACCTAAAGAGATCGATGCGGGCGATCAAGTGGCCAATTAATGGCCGGTGAATGGCACGTTTCACCAATCTGCCTCCCTCTACTTCTGTCCAGAGTGGGAAATGTTTATTTTGCCGTAAAACTGGCAACTCGCCGGCTTTTGTTTACGTGGAGGGTTTCCTGCACTCATCAGTGACAGCATCGACTGCGACAATGCCCTCCGACTGGCAGAAGACGCTAGTGGGCTTGCGGTTAGTCCCTTGATGCATTTGCCGTTAGCCACCATTTTTTTTTTTTTTTGTTGGTGGCCGCACGAGAAGCAATAATCTGGTTCGACGGGCTTCACCATCGCCGGTAGATGGCGCACAAAGCGCTGTGCAGTTTCTTGTACAAGAAGCGGTTTCAGAGAGATGGCAAAGAAATGGAGTCTCATGAGTATCGACTTGGAACATGATCAAGGACAGAATGCAGGCACGCACACGTACTAGCGTGCTGGCATAATCCGTTTAAATCTGTTTTTGACTCTTTCTTTTTCTTTCTCTCTCTCACAACTCTCAGAGAGTAAGCACAGATGCACGCTAATACACACGACAGAGAACTAGGAGAGGGTAGAATTCAGAGAAATGGAGAGAGCCTGTCTAGGGTAAGATAGTCGTGGAGCTATACAGACTATCCACACGCCAAGCAAACATCAGCACCACACTACTGTACACACTCCGCCATCTCTCAACCTCTCCTACCCGCCGAGGACGGAGGATCACACCACGGTACGACACCACACGCAGGTGAGTTCTGTACAGCGCGGGGCTGAAAGGGATAGACAGACACACAGAGGGAGGTATGCAAGGATACGTGCACTTTATCCACACTTACCCCTCGTTACCACGTGATCCAGTGTCGCTAGGGTACAGCATGCGACAAGCCCCGCAAGTAGTGACAGTTATCCAAGCAGGCCCCCGGAACGCGAGACGGGCGGGGAGGAAAAAGCTGGAGGAGACAAGCAGCGTGGTAATGGCACGGGGTATCCTTAAGAACGCGCCTCTCCTCGTGTGTCCGGTACCATTGATTGCATCTTCGATTCGCTCTGCACGTGTGCGTTTTCATTACGAGACATCATGATATTTTTAAAAATTAAAGATCTGGTGGACAAGCCAAAGCCGAAAGGATTTTTTAAAACTGTGCATTTACAAAAAACTCTGTCTGGGTGTGTGTAGGACGAGGTCGGTGTAGTTGGTAGATGGGTGAGGTGTGTGTGTGTGTGAGAGAGCAAATTACAGAAAAAGTCTTACAGAATTATCCTTCTAATTTTTTCATCCTCTGTTGTGGATAATTCAGACAGAATTACAAGCTCTGAAAAGAATGCTGTTAAGATGGTGACGACGACCACACTATGTGCATGTGAGTTCAGTGCTTTTGCATCTGTAAGCCCATGATTCCTGGGTGTGAGTGAGGGTTTGTTTACTTTTGTGATTTCTTTCTCTACTTTCTTTATTTTTCTTCTTTCCTTTCAAAAACTAGTCATTTACAAGAAAAAAATCGATTCGACTACAAAATACTTCGAGCTCATAAGAAAGGTCTCTGCGATCTATCGTCTGTAGTTTTACCATCTTCACGTTTAATGAGGCCGACCTTTACAGGGGTGAACAGACCTCAAACTGTAGGATGACTAGTTTCACATCTCGTGCACACGATAGTTAGCTTACATAAGTAAATTGAAGATGGCATGATTTTTTTTGAACAATAAGCACAGGTTCAGAAGAAGTAAAGTGAAGATATATTACTACGAAATGTAAAAAAAAAAAACACGCTTGAGCAAAGCTCATCTTTAATGACCTCGTCAAACGGAGGATCAATGATGTTATCTCCGAGCTCACTACCAACCTTGGAACTATCTCATCCTTGTTATGAATGACTTGAGACAAGGCGTTCAGGGCCTCGACAGAGCTCAGCCGCCGACAGACCTCAGATCGACCCGGGAATGGTTCCTCAACCAGCGTCGACGCCCTCTGCATGGAACGCTAGCCCAGCTCTTGACACACAAACAGGGTAATGAAAACACTCCAGGTTCGTATGCACAGGAGAAAATTCAGACAGACGAGAGACAACGAGAGAGTGAGAGAAAGAGTAGGGAGTGAGGGGAGGGGGGTAGGCAGAGGCGTGGCAGTGGGGCGAAAGGGAGTAAAAGAGGATGGGGACACCGAAAACGAAGGAGGGACAGAGGACGGTAGAAGGGAGGTTGGAGAGGATGACGGTAGCGAAGAACGTCCAGACCTTAGAAGACGGAGAGGTGAGATGAGAATTGTTTGCGCACCGATCCCCCGGCTGCATGTTGACACACTGCAGCAGCATGGACGGGTGGAAAAGGGAGGACGGGAGGAGGGAGGGTAAGCAAAGGGGATGAGGGAGGGGGGACTCGATCGCGGGACGGAAAGCCAAAAAAGAGGCCGTCTTCGCATCAGGAAATGGTTGTTGGGCAAGCGCGTGGATGCTCTCGTTTTCTTTTTTTCTGTGGACCTTTTTTGTGCTGTTTGCTGGCCGCCACACTTTGAGGAGCGTTTTCAGGCTTTGGGTTTTTTGTGCCTTTCGTTTGGCCGCCACGCTCTCAGCCAGCGTCTCTTGTCGTCAAACGAATATTCACTCTCAAGAAGCCCAGGCTTCCTGTCGGAGATCCCACATTTTGCTGATTAAAATCGAAACTGGATATTTTCTTGTTGCCTGGCGAGCAGAATGTCACGTACTTTTAACAAATCAGAAAAAAATTTGACCGAAAGGATTAAAAAAACCTTCAAATGAACATGACAATATGTTTATCGTATTACGGCACGTGACGTCTTGGCATTCTTCGACCTTTCCTACCGTAAATGGGAATTAGATGATAACAGAAAGAATTTTTTCTAGACATAACTGTGCATAGAGGAGGGTATGGGCACAAATAATTGTTTGCACATTATTTACCGATTACATTATTTAGTAAGTCAGCATCATTATCAGCTTGTGAGACATCATCAGATGGAGCAATCGTTTCTTCATTGAGGACATAGTTATAAATAATGCACCACAATCATAACAAAATAACTGAACTGATCACGGCAAGAACCGTTTACATTATAACTCATTCAGAAACAAAATACACGTAATCTTCTTGCTCGACCAAGAAAATGTTTAAAGGGAAAGTGTCATTTCCAAGTATTTATATTGAAAGCCGAACTATGACACCCGATCTTTCTTCTGAATGCACATGTATTTATAGCATGCAAACGTTTGACTTCAAAAAGAAAGCAAATATAACCAAAGTCAAATTCAAATACAATTTTCGCATCATCGTGATAAGCTATATCCAAAAGAAAGGGACCAGTGAGGTGAAACGGATGAGGAAGCAGGGCTTGTTAAATGTAAGATACAGACTTTTGACACGTGACCCATCTGAGGTTCATCACGACGTCTATCACAAAAAAATGTATGCATCAGTTGTTTCAAGACCTGTGTGGCACATTTATAGTTTTGTAGAGTAACTGTGATAAAAAAAATCTGATACATTTTATATATATGTAGAGAGAGAGCCATCTCACCTTGTAAATCCCAAGAGACGCATTCTCTTTCTGGCTTTTACAGCACTTTCCCTTCTGTCTCTCACCTCTATGTCATCTGTTTTCATCACTTCACACGTGCACGCGCACACACGCACACATGGAGGCGTGTTCCGGTGAAGGAAGGTGATGTGAACTATTGATTTGTGCCGACACCAGATGCGTCAGCATTTAGCAATTAAGGGCCATTACTACATCAAAGCTGGTACACTGAGGGTTGTAAATTGTCATTGCTCTGTTGCCACTGAGGCGGCGGGAAACACAATATTTCTCACGGCATGCAACTTCATTGGCAATCATGAAAAGACATGGCTGGAACAATGACGGTCATCTAGCGGGGAAACGGAAAGAAAAGTAGAACCCTCGCATTTTACGAGTTCTAAAACAAAATAATTCAGCCATACGCCTCCGACTGGTTTACATACTACAAAGTCTTTATGTCGTGATTGTGATGCTACTTTTTCACGTCGATGCGAGCCGATGATGTAGAGGTAAAATGTCTGACATGGCCATGACCTCACTGGGAAGGTAAAAGGTCAATTTAAACATCGTCTACAGACTTCCTCACGGGACCCACACCAGGGGTTGATGCAACCTTGGTCCGTGTTGAGAAACTTATATCTCTGATATCCTTTTTATCAGCAATTAATTTCATGTATAGTGTACAAATTTTGTATAAGCGGGAAAAGAAAGCATTTAGATTTTCAGATTTCGCGTTTCTGCTGAAATGAACTAAATTTTTTAAATAAAATTTCTGAGCCTTATTGTAGCAAAACTCATTCGGACTTCTATTCCTGAGTAAACAAATACCTCCATGCCTATCTAAGTAGCTCAGTTAGTAAGTTATTATACAATAAGCTAAGAAAGAAAGTAGCTTGCTAAATAAGTAGCTAAGTAACCACGTGACTAGCTCAGCCACTAATAGTAAACATATTCAGTACAATAACTAGCTAAGTAACGAAGTAAAAAAAAAACCTAACAAAGTAACTTTCACAAAGTACCAGCACGTCGCACGACACCACCAACCAGGGAAATTATTTCTTGTCCGACTAGTCTACTGAGCTCGACAAACGGTCAGCGGATATCAATGGCGGAAAACCTTGTTGCTGGCTCTATTGAATGAGAGGCTGTCGAGGGGCGTCAACATCAGTCCCGCAGCAACGATTCCAGGCAGATTACACCCAGCCACAGTGACAATGGTGCTTCCGTACCAGAGTCTCCTCGGGAAATGATATCTCCATTAGTGTGCGAGAAAACACCTATCTCTCTACTCTGTGTGTGTGTGTGTGTGAAGTGCGTGTTCGCTCATGGTTGTTCGGACAAGCATATTTCTCCACACCTCAGAATTTTGAGTAAAGGTGGGTTTATAAAATGATGACGAGGGCTGACTTCCGACATTTCTATTTTCATCAAAGAAACGTCTGGTGGCGATTTTCATTCCCATATATATATATATCCAAACACACAAAAAAATTCTTTATTTCGTTTTGGGGGGAAAATGGGGAGTACTTTGACCTAGCCTTAGGTCCCTCGCTGACGAAGGAGACCTTGTTTTGTTTACAGCCAGATGTTTTGGCTTAACATGCCTTTATATTCTAATCCAATGCATTGCATCTACCACACTCTTCGCAAAAAAATCGCGCGTGTTCATCCTTCTTTTCATGCATACACGACGCACACACCCTTTGACCTGAGGAAACAGCCGTTCTTCCGCTGCGAGGGCACCACTGATCCTCCTTTCCCATCACTCCCCGCTACAGCAGTGCAAGATTCCAAGGCTTCTCCCAGCCTCTCTTGTCGGGTTGTTTGCTTTTTGAGGGAACCCTGCGCTCCTGTGTTTGTCGGAGCTAAGTGATCAGACAAAACGAAACATGCTTTCAGACGCAACCCTTGGCCATATGTGCGCAGCGGACATGTGCCAGAGTCTGCAAACTGTTTCCCAGATAATCGACACCTGGCATCTTGAAAGAAACATGGGATGAGGATAAACATGGCCGCCGCTGCCCGACTATAGTGTATGGCCGCAAGGGAGGGGAACTCGCGGACTAAAAGTGTACTGAAATAGTAATCGACCATCGATCTTTGATTCTGTACTTGGAGGATGCTCATGAGTAAAGTATCGGACTAATCCGTGTCCCCATCTCTCCCCACCCCACTCTCACACACACACACTTTTCCCCACCGCCATCCTTGACCTGAAAGGTTTTTCATTTTCTCCTTTTTGATCATCGACGGATGAGAAGTGAAAGTTGTTCTCGTGTGTGTGTGTGTGTGGTTGTGGTTGTGCGTGTGTGTTTTATACCAGATTCTGCTGGGTGATAAGAAACATATCATACAACACAAACCCCCAAAGATTTTGAGAAACTTGAGTTATCTACAAAATTTTATAATATTCAGTCATCAGCTTAGCGGTCTAGCTCAAGCAGCTTTACATGAATAAATAAACTTTTACAGCAATCTACAGAAAACTTGATTTCAGCCCTATAGACAGTCTCCTGATAGGACGTTGCACGTTGTTTCCCAGAACAGTTGCCACAAGTCTTCTTACAGTCGAGGCCAAACAAACCTATGTAGCAACCTTCTTTACAGAAAATAACTGTTATCCTGCATCACACCCTGTCTCACACCTGTCATGTTACACACTATGTTCTGTACAGGTGCCGCATATGTCGTTGCAGATTAAAATTTTTAGATTTCTTTTAATTCCATTGTTGAACAAACTCTTACATTAATGCAACCTTTTTCAGTTTTGTATCAGTTATTTTATTTGTCATTTTGAAGGCGTTTGATTAGCTGTTTTAACAAAGGAACCCTGTATGGAATAAATTTCTTCTCTTGGCGAACTAAAGAACTTATGTTACATTATTTATCGATGTGTCGATACAAAGCAGTAAGACAACCACGTAGGATGAAAAAACAAGTATTATGATAGCTCACTACAGTAACCCATGGTCAATAACCAGAGGAAAATTAAAAACAATCATGTTACAAAGCAAGTCTGTAAAAAGTATTTAGAAATTAAATAAAATAATATGATAGATAAAATTCCACATGTCTCGTGAGTGAGAATGCAGAAGTATTTGAGTCGGTTCGTTAGTGGCTGTAAAAGTGCATGCACAAGTAGAGACAGCTCTAAATACAATATCGTCTGTTTATTTGTTCTTTAAAGGAACTAGCTCTCCTTAACTTTTTTGAAAAAAAATATTTTCTTATTATTTTCAGAAAAACATCTCTTATGTCTGAAGATGAGTTATGAGTTGTTCCCTGTTTCCGCTCCCACCTCTGACTCTGCACTTGTTTCTCTTTCTTTTGTCTTCTCCTTAAATTATCTGACAGACAGTGAAAAGACACGAGGGTTTTCTTGTAGTCTTGATGAAATCTCCATCATCTACAATGATTTATTTCTACGCACATAAGTAAGCCGTGGCACTGGAAGTTCTCTCTCTGTCATCGTGCTGTCCTGCATTATCTTCTCCTGCATGTCACGGTGATGGGCGCTGTTGTTTGTGCTCGGCAGCAACACCGCTCGACAACATCTGTATCTCCTCTACATCTCTTGCTTAATTTATGTCTGAGTATGTGCCCGTGTGCTATTGTGTATGTGCGAGAGAGAGAAAGGGAGAGAGGGAGAGAGGAGGAGAGGAGAGAGAGAATGAATGCGTGTTTTTGGGGTGGATGAAGAGGAAAGGGAGAAAGAGGGTTGGAGATGGGAGAAAGGAGGACGATAAAGGAGACAGGCAGACAGAGGGACAAATAATCTAACAAGTTTTAAATAATAAAACAAGCTTGAACAGGTACAGTTTATGACCCACCTGTGTGCGACACTCAGTCAGGTGTATGGTCCAGCATCTCCTGACCTCATTCAGTCACGTGTCCACATCATCGGCATCCTTACTTCCTGCCCATCATCAGCCAGTGAGCCCTTCTTGAGTAAACTTTTTACTTCTGGTGGCGCTGTTGCGGACGCCTGCGACAAATTATTTTATCTTACTTCACCTCAACCTTTTTAGCTGATACTCGAATGTGTATCAAGAAAAGGACAGGACATGGGCAATAATTAAATGAGAAAAAAATATATTTCTGGTTATTTTCTTTTCTTTTTACGACACTTTTGTAACCTTTGTTTCGTTTTGCATCCTTAAATTTTGTGTGGTATGTCTTCGAGTCAAAAGAAGAAACATTGCTCAAGTTGTCGTGCTCCAAAATGAAATGTTTTTTCCCAGAAAATGAAACGGGTAATTTTGGAATACAGCCCTAGAGATTTGAACTTGATATAGAAGTGTTGACAGCAGTTAAAAAAAGGTCCAAGCCAAATTTACTTGACAGACTGGTAAGTAATCATAGAAAACCATAGCAAAATTTATTGGGCAACAGTTACGGTCATCAATACGACAGATGGTGTGTCAACTCTATGTGAGTGTCGAGAGAACATTTAGCAACACCACATTGTGTTCTGGTCTGTTTTCTTTTACCGAGGATCGCATCTCTCCTGTTCAAATTCAGCTCATGCACACGACGCTATTTTTAGAAATATTTCGTCATTTCCTGTTTTCTCGACAAATTCCAGGTGTGAGTAAAAGAAAACATCAATATCATATTTCGCATGCCTCTTTGTCACAGAATATCACCGGAATATGATTATATGATACTTTGTGCTCTATTCCTAGTGATTTTCGCTGAGCTCTCGTGTTGTCCTGCAAGAGCTGGAAAATAATAGTACACATGGAACTGATTGCCATAACAGCTGGAATTGGTGTGGTTTACTAAGGCTAGGGGCTCTCTGTTGTTACAAAAGTTAGTATAGTTACATACTTACAAATGCAAACACACACATATATATATATATGCAATAAATTCTTCAACATGAAGGACAATAGTTAAAATGGTTCTGTACAATGAAGAAAATGTCGAAGGTTATTTCAAGGCAGTAAACTTAAAGCGACTGTCAACTTTAATGTTCTAACACAAACCTCCAGTAAACATTTTTTCAGGAACTGATTAAAAAATTACTTTTAAATAACGTTTACTGCATTATTTTACTAGCGACATGACAGTCACAACATTTTTTGATGGTCACTAGTGTGTGTGCATGAAATATTGACTATTCATCTTTCATGAAAATTCATTTTTTACAAAAACGGCAACATAGATGTACAAAAGATACACTTCTTATGCATTGAAGACCTTCCTACTCCTTCCTTTATCGACTAGAAATGCAAAACTGAAGACAATTTCTACTTCTGAGAAACGCGGTCGACTGGTGTTGCAAATTGGAAGCCATGAATAACTTTTTACCATGGAAAATCTGATTGTTCCAGAATAAACAGTCAAAGGCCTCTTGACATTAGTCGTAACAGGATACGTCTCATGCCTGTACTAGTCTGGAAATAGTTAATTAGCTGTTAGTGAAGCGTTTCGCATGTCTCTTCTCTTTTTTTATTCAAAAACTCCATTAATTTCACCCAAGCCATCTGCGGATAGAGGACGTCTACAGTGAACATGTTCCTTTTTCTAGATTTTAATGCATTCGCTTAATTATCCTTTTTAAGCTGTTGATTGAAAGGTAAGGCACACCTGGTAGAGATAGCAAAGTATGAAATAGTAGATGTGTTACTGTAAGGACACCTGCGACTTCAGCAGCCTCTTGTCTTTTTTGAACATTTTGTTTTATCCTATTTATTATATCGAATGTCCTGCAAATGAAGGTTTTCTGTTTTACGGATTTCTTGCAATGAACTAAGCAGCATAAGTAAACCTTTCTAATGTCAGTAAAGGTTTGGTCGATTTACAAAAGTACATTTTGAAATGCAAATAGGAGTGGAAATGCTCTTCAATAAATCTGAGTAAGTACTTTTGTCAGTGTGATTATATCAATGGTGCTAGCTGAATAGTGTGTGATTCATCATCATCATCATCATCATCATCATCATCGTCAATCGTCAATGTCATTGTTGTTGTCGTCATTATTATCTTTTTATGGTCATCGTCTTCAGAAATATTTCCTTTTCATCAGTGATGTGATACTACAGACACAATGTGGAGATATTCATTTTCTCTTAGAAAGAATGTAGCAGAAGATCAAGCCAGGTGGAAAGCAGCGTAAAGAATATTTCTTAAATTATAATTTAAAAGCCTTTCATATTTATTTGTCTGTGGGTACTGATTCTGCTTAATATTGATAGCATAGACAAAAAAAAAATACTGAAATAGTTGAAAGATTCTAAAAGTATATATATCCTTTCTATAATACTAACATCATGAGCAATATTACGAGTAAAGGTGTGGGCGGTCGGTATGTGTAAGGGTGGAGTTCGACCTGTAGCATCTGTAAGTGACATTTACATCGGATTTACACGCTAGGGACAAGGAGAAACCGTTTTTGTCTGCGAAGTCGACCTAGTCTTGTCGTGAACCCAGTTTCTGCAACCTGATTTCAGTTTTTGAGAAGTCCAACCCGTTCAGAAGTGTGTAAGCATCTGCCTTTGCAAATGTCCGTCTACTCTGAGTTTTTTTCTTTCATTTAAGTACCTCGCTGATCGATTTGTAAATCCAGGTTTGGTTGGCTATTTCGATTTTTTTTTCACATCTTAAAGCACGTGAATTATAGGACAGATACTATCGTCCTCTTGGTCTTAAGAAAAAAAAAACTGCTGGAAGCAAACAGAATATCCAGACAAGAAGTAAACACCTGGGTCTGAGGAGACACATTTAAGAAGTGTAGAAGCTTTACGATAGTGCGAGCCCGCTATTATAGGAGCGTACGTCTTGGAGGATCAGTGCCAAGTCTCTTTCCGCCTGTCATACATTGAGGTAACATGGTCCGATCGAAGCCGTGAATTCTTTGCCCAGTGTCAGGAGCTCCAGACACAGACAAACTATTGAATTTTCTCTATCGTCTTCGTCTCGTTGGCGCTCACAACCTTCCCCTAGTCTAAGGGTCTGCGCCTGTTTCTGGCTGAGATGACGAATATTCTGCATGTCCTCCTTGGGAGCTGCATTAAGAAGAAGTAAAGAAGGTACAGATGAAGGCACTTGGTGCGGAGTTCTGTGAGTGGCTGGCTAACCCTGACCTAGCCATACTTCAGTACAGAGAATCCAGCGGTATGTAAAATGGAATTAAAAATAGGAAGATGGTGTAAAAGTGCAAAGCAAAAGAAGTGAAGAACGAAGGGGAAGATACACAAAAAAAAGAAAGGAAACAACAAACCCGCCCGAGAGGCTAACTTCTACAAGAATTATCTTCTGTATGTTTGTTTTTCAGTAAAGGACATTCAAATCCAATATGTTATTGAACACCACCATCCTTTGAAAAAACAAATGCTAGTTATCGGACTTGCTGTCAGTAATGACCGCAAGAAAACCGCCAGACAAATCGCAGTTTCATTCTGTCTGAACGAAAATATTCTTGTTCGATCATTGGTTTGACTGCGCTTGCGTGGGACGTTGTCGTATCTGTCAAGTGATGTCCTATGAAATGTCTGAAAATTCCATAACAGCACTGTGAAAACGCCAATACTATCTTCCCAACCCCTTCGAAAGTTCACTGCACTAATGGAAAGCGAGTGGAGTACATTTATGCATAAATAAATATATTTCAATTTCATTTTTTTTTCCTTAAAAGCATCACTGCAGTTTTCTTCCTGCAATCTATGAAGGTGAAGCAAGAACACTATCGACACTTCGTAAGTGAAACTGTGTCGAAAAGAACCAACGATTTTTTTCTAGGGTTGGCACTCCTCTGTCCTCAAATCATATTCCCCGAGTTTAAAATTTATCGTGTTGAATAATGTATGAACAATTGTGCGCTCCTTTCTTCAATACCCTTAATGTCCATCCCTTAACTAGCCTTCTGCAGTCTGGAACAATTTCCTGGGACTCGAAATAGGCTGAGAGATGTACAGAGAGGACAGAGAATCAGGGTTAGCTAAAGAAGGGAAATCAATACGCAGTGGAACTATCTTAATTATTAAAAATTTGCACTTTACCGTTATGAACACTTGCACTCAAAATCCTTAAAAAATATACAGTATCGTTTTGCGGCAGTGTACGACACTAATTTTTCTTTTTCTCCTTCCACATATTAATTCGTTGCTCTCTTTTCACCTTCAATCATCACAAACGGCTAATTACAATGTTTTTTTCTATAATTATTAATTATTGCTGAAGGCAATACTTAAAGAGCTTTTTTTATTTGTGAGTGTATATATATAAATATAACATTAAATTTCTGCAAATGTTAACCAGAAAAGTGTCATTACATCATGGTCAACAAAGCAAACACAAAATGAAAGGGAAAAAGTACAGAAATCGTAGTTTGGAAAGGCTGAACTGAAGCTGAATGTGAACCAGAGAAGAGTGAGAATCGATGAATTGTCAGGAGCTTGACCAAGTCTGGTGTTCCAGCATGGCATCAAACCGTTTCAAATGAATTGCGGTGGAGCGTACATTTCGTGAAGGTACATATTTCTCTTTAAGCCGGTGAATGACTTTTCCCTGCTAACCACTCTACTGTTTTTTGTGCAGAGTGTTCGAGTTCACTGCGAGCAAAACATTTAGAGGTATCTTAATCATGTACAGACTCCCAACTTTGAAGGGGTTTTGTTGGTGTTGTTCTTCTGATGACCTCTGTCTTTCGTTCCAAAGAAGAAGAACTATTTTTTCACAAATTTATTCATTATAAAATGGAAGAAACATAGAAATGTCTGACAGGAACATGAAAACCCTCTTGAAAAAGACCCATAAAAAGGAGCCTGTGACGGCAAAGAAAGTATCTGCTATCGATCCAGTCATCACGGATGAAAGCAGACAGGATGAGGATTATTAAAAACACGACAACAGCAGCGGCACGAAGACGTTACTGGTCCTGTTGTCATTGGTCCTACGTTGTTTGAACTCAGCAGGTCGGCAATGGGGTACCCCCTACACCCCTGTACCCCCGCCTGCAAACCTTGATCACACAGCAGTTTTGCCGCGACGGTGACCACCGATGAGACCCGCCCTAGGTGGTCTCGGGGGAGTCTGAACAACTTTAGCTGCGACGTTGGTTTTTTTTTTCTTTTTCATTTTCGGACCAGGGGGAACAAATCACATCAAGAGTGGGAACCCTTGAAAGGTGCTGGGAAGCGGCGCGATTGAATGGACAACAAAAGAGGGGTCTCGACGGGAGGTTACAACGGCCTACTCCATCCACTCCTCTTTGCCACGAAGAACGCAAACAGCAGACTGAAGTACTCACCACACACAATAGAAAACATCAAAACGAAAATCAAATCACTATATAGTGGAAATTAGTGTGGAATTATATTTAGATATTACCGTAGGGACTGTTAACGAGACGGATTATGAGGATTACATTCGTGTCGGGATTACGCCAGTGTCATGATTACCAGAAGCAATGCCGGGATTACGCGTAAGTGAAAAACCAACTTCCACAGGCAATAAAATGAAAACAAGTTAGCGTGTAAATTTTACACGGTTCGTTTAGTGCTCGCCGGAAACCGAGCCTCCATGCTAATGCACAGTTTATTGGACGGCGCAGTGACGCGCGAGTAATCTGGATGCTCTCTTCTCCTGCTGTTCTCGAACCACCGACACGCAGCCAGCTGTACAAGGGGAAGACACGTCCGCATCTTAAATTTCTCCTCCTGCTGTTTGTTTTTTCTGTGATTCTCCCTCTGTATATTGTCCTCTCTCTCTCTTTCTCTTTTATTTTATTTTTTCTTTCTTTCTCTTTCGTCTTTTTATCTCTGTTTCTTCGTTATTTCTTTTTCATCCCACTTTCTGTCATATATTATACTCGTTTCATGTAAAACACACAAATAAAAAAATTCGATGAGAATTACCAATAAAGAATGACAAAACTATACAATAAAATCGCAGAGATATTGTGGTAATGTTACAGGTGCGATTATGACGTGCTCTAGTGTTACTAGATGACAACGGTGACGTGCAGTGATGTTACGGGTCACGTAGTTTCTTGCACGTGCTGCCTGCTGGGTGGTAACGTGTGGGCACGTGTGTCTCATGCGCACGCACCAAGGACATCACTGATGCACGGGGTAAGAGGTTGGGGGAGGGAGGGCAGTGTTGAGCTGTGGGCCGCGGGCCGTGATCCTCTGGTGCGTGTGACGCACACCTCACAGCAGGGTAGGTGCAGAAGGCGGGACAAAGAGAGAAAGAAAGGAAGAAAACATCAGCTGTATGCAGGGAGAAGCTGCGTGTCACGACCCGAGTCTTGCTGGAAGTAAAGGCTTGCGGGTATAACATGGCTAAAGGAGGTTGGGGATGGACATTGTTACACAGGTGGGAGACATTTTGGTCACTAAGATTGAGGAAAGCAATCTGGGGTGGTGGTTCGGGTGGAGGCAACATTATACCCCTATTTCATTTGCGCAGCATTTTGACTAGAAAAAAGATTCAGAAGCAAGAGAAGACCTGCACTTGACACGGGCTTGAAATACCTCTCATCATATTGCTTGAGCCTGAGAATCCCTGCATCACGTGACTCGAGCCTATCGGGAGGCTTTGTGGTGGTGGGAGGAAGCAACGTTAATTTTGTGGCAGGAATCTCTGGCAATATTTATTTTCATGGGCTTGTAGCAGAAACAATTGTGTCTGTTAGCGGGGCTTCAAGCTTCTTACACATGTCTGCATCAAAAGATAGAGAAGCGAGCAGACGACCCAGCAACATGGCGGAGCGCAGAAGGAAGGATTCCAAGTGTTCACGAAGAATGTCTGTCAGCACCAAGCCAGAAGGAAGGCGTTGTGGGTAGATAATTAACAAAATCAAGGTGCTGCTACCCCACTTTCCCAGCATTCCTTTCCCAGTGTTTCCTTAGGATGACCAAAGAAGCCAAGGAAGAAAACTTCATCCCAGTCTCGCGGGGCTACCATACCAAGCAAGGGAGTTGTTCATTATTACGATTTTGTCTACCATCAACGGTGGCTATACTTACACTTCTGGGTCAGTGAAAGTAAGCTAAATCTATCATTGATTATTATTTATATCTCCTCTGGATGTACGCGACTGGGCCGGCGGGGGTCTGTGAACAGAGCCATCACTGATGTCGGTGTTTATCTCCCTTGTAAGACGACACAACGAGGCGAAGTCTGTCGTTATCGGCGGTTATCTTCATCTGACTAAGCAACTTATCCGCGGCGAACGAGTTGGTTTGTGTGTCTGCGTATAAATACATCATACACCATACATAAAACGATCTTTTCTATAAAAAAAAATAAGTCACATGACAACAGAAATAAAGTAAGCACGTGCTTAAACAGCCGCACGTGGATGTAGAATTTACAAAAGCTTACTTTTTAATCCGATTTATTTGCTTAAATATAGTCGTTTGTCACAAAATGATTAAAAGGTTATAATAATATTTCCCCTGCTACCTTTGCAATTAATAATTCAATCATTAACGACAATAAAAAAGGTTCCATCGATGATGGGTATACCTGTTAAATTAAACGGATGGATAGTGATAGTGAGTGGGTAGAGAGAAAAGTAGGAGACGGACAGACACACAGACAGACAAGTGTCAAAAGACATTCAGACAGAGAGTTGGGGGAACATAATCCCTCCAGCCTTCTGTCCATCGTCGCCACATCTTTGAGGCTTTCGTCTTCATCACGGCGATTGCTGCAGCCCACGGATTCGCAAGGGATGCTGGGCAGGGAGCTATAAAAGAGAGCTGGAGGAAGATGCGCGAGCATGGGCGAGAGGAATTCAGATTTGCCCTGCGATCAATTTCAAATTTGTCAACCCCGGCTTGGCCGGAAAGCCAGCAATTAGCCGCAGCGCCAAGTCTGATGAAACCGCGGCGAGCCCCTTGTGTGTCCACGGGTTTGCCCCGCTGTTGTAACACTTGCCGGTAGGTGGAGCTAGGTCCTACAGTGAGTGCAACACTTGCCTGGATGTTGTAATCATTGTAACGTGTTCCTCCTTTTCCTCCCTCTTGCATCGAGTGCTTCATTTGCTTTGCCGCTGTATCGAACCCTTACACTCTCTTCCTTGTTGGAACCAGTTTTAACCCTTGCCAGCGGCGAGGACGATGCAAAGCCAAAGACGTGGACATTCTTTAAATCAATCTTCCTTGGTTGGAAAAGAATAGGAGAGATAACTCCAATAATCAAGAATATGTGGCAGAAAAGATTGTTTTCACCTGATCATGTCCTCAGCATTTTACCGAGTGGTCAGCTTGTATTTCAGCCGAGAGTTTGTACATAACTGTACGTGCAACAGGAAGTTCTACAGTATATATGACCTGTTGGCTGCTAGACACTCGAAATAGCTCCAGATGAAGACCCACGTGAATAGTAACCCCTCTAACCTGCACCGCAGACCTTGTAAGGATTTTTTTTCTAATGTAATAAAATAGCAACATATTTTCTCTTGTTTTCAACTTACATAAACATGATAAGTTGTTACAAGAAGCAATGATTTCCAGAAGTAATGTGGACGGTTCTGGTTTCTCTGGGAAACAATATGTCGACGAAGAGCGCGCGCACACACACACAGACCCACCCAGACTAATACCACTGACTTTTGTGTACATCTGTACTCAGAAGAGGTAGAGAGGAAGGAGGTAGAGACAGTGTCGATTGCGTAAACTATGGGATTGAGTGACAGGCTCTGGACTCTTCCGGTGGCTAAGAATCTCCTTGTCAGACTGACTTAAGACACGGTGCATGTAATTACTGGCTGGGCTTCCCCCGCCGGAGACGAGGACGAGCTTGCTGCACGACAGGATGGTCCGAGGCTGAGCTGGTTGTTAGGGGCTGAGGTAGGAGGGCTGGAAGGAGTGATGGGGAGGCAGGTGGAGGGAAAGTCACCGGAACTATTGACTACGTCGCCCGCTTATAACTGACAGAGCGCCGCTCTCTCATTGCGATTCCCCGCTGTAGGCGATCTGACTCCGGTTGTGTCCCTTTGGACCGGTACTGTCCCTTGGAACTTGACCAAGGCGTAACTACCTATGTTGGTAGGAAATCTTCCGTGAGTTCTGCTGATTCCGCAGATTATACACAGTTCGTCCGTGATTTGTATTGCATCCAGTTGTTATTTGTTGGGAACGGATCGAACAGACTCCAAGCAACGAAAGCAGGAAGAGCCGCAACAGACAGATGCAACAACCAGCAACAGCGGAGCCAACGCCAGCACCAAGAAGAAGCCGGAGGAAAGCGTTAAATCATACAGTGTGGACGTGTGGACAGACAGTACAAGGGGATGAGCCAAGCAACTCCCTCCTCTCTCTTTCTTCTCCTACCCCACCCTGCAGCTCTCGCCATCGGATATCCTTCGCCGCCATGCCGCTCGTGCGCTGCCGGCGAAGCTCAACTCTCAGTGGATTCGTTTTCTTGTCATCGCCCGGGGATGGATCCTCCCGGAAGAGCGCACGTCATTAACTGGTCATAAGGGCTTCGAGTAGCACATGGCGCAAGCATTTTGACATATGAAACAACGTTTCTAAGGCGGCCTGCTTTTCCCTTGGGTGGCTTCCATTTTTATTGCGCGGACTCACGCGCATTGCACGGACTTCCCAAACATCTCGCGATGCTGGTGAAGAAGAAAAAAGAAGCTAAGCTATACCCATCTTTGCCTCCTAAGGGAGACGCAAGCGCTGTAAACAGCATCTCACCCTGTGTCGTTAGCCGAGGCGCGGTGTCAGATGCAGCTGGCAAAATACAATTAAACTACCTAAGGACGCCAGCAGCCGGGTGGGTACACACGCGCCTGCAAATGATCTGCACTCGCGTGCGATGGACGTGAAAGCAAACCGCTGGTCTTCAAGAAAAAAAAAGCATTCTGTCTCCAATTGTGGTGGCGGACTGAGCAAAACAGACTGTCAGACTAATGGTCTCACTGGCATTCAATCTGGCTTGCTTCAATGTCAAAAAACCAAACACAATCACAAGTTTTTAAATATAGAAACCATTGCTTGACAATGGAAATATATCCAAGGACATGTTTGTTTTTACAGCTGTGTTGTGCATTTGACTGCAATCTTTATATTTATCTCCAAGATCGTGTATTAAAAACAAAACCTAAACTTCCATTGTTTGACTAACAAATTTTGGAAGACAAACATAAAATATCTATTTACGATTTCCACGTTCTTTCACGATAATAGCAGGACTGGAATCACAATAACACTTTAAAGACAGTCTGATTTCAAGCTTTGTGAAAAAAATAACAGCCATCATCAGATCAGACATCTTGCCATATTTACTTATCATCTTCTGTATCCGTTTAGTTTTAAAGGAAATTTCCGGCTTCAGGTAAGGCATGGGAGGCCTTATAAAAGAGAAAATAAGTTCGCTTCAGGGATTGCTTCCTTGGAAATAGCCTTTTTTATACATAGCTAAACAGAAGATATGACCTGTTGTGAAAGAATCTTTGCATAGGAAACTTTACGAGAAGCGATGACACATGAAAGGAGAAGTCCAGCAGCATTGATGAAGACGATTTCATGAGGTACTCAAAAAATGTGATGCAAGCAGCTGGTCCTTCTGACTAACGACCACTTTAATCGTCTATAGAAAGCCTTGCTAAATGTCGGCATTACTCTATGTCGGGTACAATCTCAGTTCTTCTACTTACATCTCATCCCTCTATCCTATTCTTTCGAGAACTTAGCGCTACCATATGTATCAATCAATCAGTTCACATAGATGTGTACATTGTATGTTATCATGGTCAAGTTTGTTTATACTGTAAGAAACATTGTAATACTGATTGCCTCCCTGCACCTTTTTTTTTTTATAGTCTGGATTTTAAAAAATCTTCCTATAAGAAAGAAGTACTCCAATGAAACGTAACAAAGAGCAACAATAATTTTATTTATTTAGATAATTTTAACACCCTAAGATTTATTCCAGAAAAAATGAACTGCCTATCATCATCAATTCACACACACACACAGCACTTGCAAAAATACATATCTTCCTCATACATAGGCACCAACTTAATTTTGGATTTGGTCGGGTAGCTAAGCCAAGTTTTGACTACTCTACCTTTGACTTCTCTCATACATAAAGCTTGGGAATGTATTTGCGTCCACCTATAAACTTTTGTTACTGGCTCATTGCGCTGTAGCAATTTGCTTCGTCTGTTTCATCAGAATGTAAATTTGTTCTTGATGATCAGCCTGCGGACTCAGATCTTTTTATTGTCGCCCAACCTGACTTTTCTCTTGGCTTAACTTAATCATATAGTTACGTCACCGTAGCAACGGTAATTTTATGATCGCTTGACAACCTTGCAAACTTTCACCTCCTAGAGAATGGTCTTTTGTTCTTCGCTTGTCCTTGCCACCATGATTGCAAATCAATGCAAGTGCGGTGTCGTGTGACTTCCAGAAGGCAGAGATCGACTTTCAGTCCGCCATTTCATGTGTCACTCCGCGTTTTCCTGTCCCGGATACTTACAATTCTCGCCGGCGTCGTAACATGCCTGGGAGCGCTGGAAAGGAGGACGTAATCCATCCAAGGTTTCCTGAGCTTCGGCAGAGTTAACAGCCATGCCGGATGTGGCGCTATGGCAGGACCACTCCACGCTCGCTTCACGTTAATCTAACAAGCGGAGGCCATTTTTTTATTGAAACATGGGAAGGTTCGCTCGCAAAGACGTTGTGACGTCACAGATCACAAAGTCTAACCAGTGACGTCAGTTGCTCGCATCTGCATCCCTCGCATCTTGTCTCCACTAACCCTCCACAGCAGCAAAAGCTGGGAGGTGAATAGCGAGGGTCTAATCCTCGTGGTGCCAGTAACGCACGGCAAGGTCGTACCACATTTTAAGAGCATTGAATCGTAAGCGCTGCCAAAAAAACATTGATGAAGACAGAAAGCTGGACGCATGCGACCAAAGCAGCTAAGCCATTGTTATAAATTCTCTGGCACTAAGGGAACAAATCGATAGCATGTTTTATTGCGTCCCTGGTGAAGACCTGCTTCTTACTTAGCCTTTCATAAGGAATCTTTTTTTCAAAGAAAAAAACTGAATTCAGCTTTGACCACAGGTTTTCATGCGTTGGGAATGTTTGCTGTGCCGGGTATATGTTCACTGGCATTTAGAAAGGGCATCCATACTTTAAAAACATCTGGATTCCGATCTCAGGCAGAAAAAAAAAATCGTTCAATGGAACAAGAGATCGATTGGTTCTCTCGTAACTGAGCAACATGTTTGTAGAACGTATAAGAGGTTTCCTTTACCTCTCACAACCTCTACCAATGTTTATTAACAAAGCAAATGTTGAAAGCAAGAGGAGGTTATGTCAACTGCTAGTTAGTGCCCTCCGACTGTGGCGAATAAGGTGATGGTAGGAGGTCTACCCGCGGCCGTCGTTAAAAATTCCGTCCGCCCACCCAGTTGAAGTCGAGCAGAAACAGGTACCCGGGACGTAAAGGCAGTAAAAGGAGAGGGCTGGGCACTGTTTTTAACATGTGTTGTGGTTTGTATTTGTGTTTCTGTTTGTGTGAGATAAAAATGTCGAGCGTCTTTTATTGCTGAATTTGAGGATGTGAAAAACTAAGTCTGCTGACGCCAAACGATCATGGCACTAAACCACCCAATGATGGACAGCAAGGCAATGACAAATGACCCGCTCGGTGTGACTGGCTTGGTATCGAAGTGACATCATGAATGTGGTCACGACCCGTAAGTTCCGTTGATCATCTATCATCTGGCCCGAAGTGCCTCCTGGGATGAAACCATCTACAAGCGTTGGATGTCCTTTGAATCCTGTCCATACACTGTTTTATTTACCATTCGAGAATCCTGCACTGATCCATGGAACTTGACAACGCAGTTTAACACTGTATATCACAGACCACTGGAATTATTAATATTGTGCATGCCGCGACGGCTGACATACCCGTATGTACCTGTAACTTTTTTTTATATGAGTCCCCTTTAAGAAGTCGTGCAAGTAGCACAGCAAAATGGAGCAAAATGGAGCAAACGACCCCACCCATGATGTCACGTGTTACATGACAACAACTGCAATTAATTCCCAATAGGAGTGTATACTGTACATAATTTTATTATCTTTGTTATTCTTAATGATAATCACGTGTTTCAACCACAACAACATAAACAGTAGTCACTACACGTCGAATGAGTTTTAATCACTACTCAACTCCCTCACTTTTTGTAATTAGTTCGAAATTTTTTTTTTTAATGTAAGAGCAAGAGTCAGCATTTACCAATACAGAGAAGACCTAGACGCACCGCGAGCGTCACATACTCGATGATCAGGTCACGTGACACGGAGCGAGACAATATTTTTTTTAGTTATTTTACTTCGTCTGACGCCCTGCTGACGCCGCAAGAGCAGTAGTCTTCAGTCAACTGCATGCGTCGGGCGTGTCGCTTCTACGCAGTCACCTTTACCTGCAAGGTGTTTGGACGTCACCATGGAAACCAAGCAACAGATATCTACCACTTTTGTTCCGTTTCAAACCGTCTCTTTCATAACGATCAGGCCAACTCTTTTATAGAAGGATCTTTCTGCACTTTAGAACTTTCTGCTCTTTGCTCTCGGCATCGCCTGTTTTATTCTTTCTTTCTTTTCTCTTCTCTCTCACTCACTCACTCACTCTCCTTCTCTTTCTGCCTCCCCGTGGAACTCCGCTCTTTCGCAATACATTAAGAGTATTTTGCTTGGTGCACCGATCCACACAGCATTTGCTTCTTCTTGCCGCAGGAAAATGCCATCACAGGTAATTATAGCTGCTTAAGCCATTTCGGAAGCTGCGCCGATCAACCACAGTAGAACAGCGTGTAGATGCTCGAAGAAATGAGTCTTGCATTACATCAGCAAAAAACGACCTTAAACAACCTTCTTATACCTTCGTTTTTACCATCCATCATTCTGTTCGATATTCCGCTTACCTAGTGACTAATTTCCATCTAGCAATGCAAGTATTCGTGAGCTTGCTCAGCGTAGAGACAAACTAAAAATAACTCATCATTAAAAAAAAAAATTATATATCTTTCAAATGAACAGAACGTGTTTGAATTGAATGTATCTATTACTGTTTGTTTGTCACGTGTCATACCCCATTCTTTACTAAATAGGAATTAGCTGATGGATAAAGGGAGGTAATGAAGTACCGACCAACTGAATGAAAGAAGAAAGGAACGAAGAAATTCAACACACAGTCTCCTAGTTTAATGCATTAAGATAATCAGTTTTCAATCCACATACATCTCAACACACCATCTCCAAGACTGCGATGCTGCGATCTGTTCAGTTTGTCAAGCGGCTTCCTGTCCCCATGTCGAAGACGGTTGACGACAAACAGCGATGCTGAGATTTGTGCAGTTTGGAGACGGCTGTCCCCGACTTGAAAGCTGACCTTTATGTGGGGCTGCAATCTACTAATCAAATTTACTTTTCTCTCGTTAGCAGCATCTCTCAAAGACTCCCGCATGAAGCCAGCCTCAGCTATAAATATCTCATCGGTCGACAAGCGCTGAGCGAAGTTGAGAGACTTCTTTGCACCAATCAGCGTCATCAATAATTCGCGAAAAGGAAAAAAAAAAAAAACAAAACAAAACAAAGGAAAATGCGTAGACAAATTTCGCCGCCATTTTGTTGTCTGTAGCACGTCACTCGTTCTTTAGTTACGGTTGTGTCTTCTGCAGCCCAGAATGACCAGCCTCTTCTCCTGATTACTAATGTTTCCGAAAGCCGTCTTTGGTTTAAGAGTGCCTTAATTCCTGGAACATGGGAGTGGTTTTTCGGTCACCCTCCCCGTAACCGGAAATAACGGCGAAACTGCGTTCGGTGGCTGCAAGTGACGTCATTGGCTTCTGTAGGCTCGCGGTGGAGTTCTGACGCCCCGCCATGATGATAATGGATCATGCTGCGACCACAAACGTCGCTTTAATTGCTTTTGGTTCAATGTTGTCTGATGTGTCTCTGTTACTTTTTCTTTTTTGTTTTTTTTTCCTCAATGTCTTTATCAATACTTCTTCCCTTCTTTCTTTTTCTTACCATCTTTCTCTCTGTCTTTAGTCCTCTGCGAATCACTTCTAGGTAATCTCTCTCTCTCTCGCACATATGTTTCTGTCCCTGAACCATCTTGTTGACGTAGCTGAGAAGATTTAGACTTTAGGAGAGGCTAATGTTGGCCTTTGTTGCCATGCTTGCCCGTAATGCCAAAGAAAGAGTCCGAAAATGGAGCTGCTGCCAGCTCGCCTGGGTGGCGGTCCTCTCAGATATTGGTTGCTCTGCGGGGCAAAGTGTCAAATGATCCCCCGGAGAACAGGCGCGCAGCAAGCAGGAGATGTGTCTCAGTCTCCTGACGAGAAGCTTTGCTCCTGGACTAATTATAACCGGGGCTGCAGCCTCGTTTCTATCACGTTTTAAACAAGTCTTGGAGTTATCAGCATCCTTGTTTGCTATGTCTTCACCATCACCATCACCCTCATCACCACCCTCATCACCACCACCATCATCACCACCATCATCATCACCACCATAAACACCATCACCACCATCACTATGCCCACCACCATCAACATTTGCACACTTTCTCTCACAATGTCTGCGATTTCCCCATGGCCACATCACTTATTATTGTAGACTACATCTTACTCTACACCACTCGTTCTTGTAAACAAGATGCTTTCGGGAAACTTGAAAGCCAGTAATAAATGAACTCTACATCCACAAAGAAAACTTTTAAAACACGCTCTTTTACTCCGCTTTCATTTCTCCTCCTTCTCTTCTTTCTCATTCCTTCTTTTTGTCAGTCTTCCTCGTTGTTCCCAGAACGCACACCGCAAAGACGGTATTATTTTAAATGCTTGTAAATGGAAGTGTCCCTTCTTCCTTCGTGCAAGGTTTATGTCATTTCATTCTCTCCTGTTCGTGATCCTCTGTTTTATTTTTCCGGCTTTCGGTCTCGATCTAGTTCTTTAGGAAACCTCCGCTAAATGCTTTCAAGATGCATTAAAGTCAAATACGGTTTTAAGTCGCACGCCAACATGTTTGGGATGTAGCTGCACTCCTCCCTGGTATCCATGCTGGCTCGCTGCACGCGACAATCAACTTGTCGTACATCCTTTGTCATATTCAGACACTGGCACCACATCCTGACCTCCTTCCATATGAAACCACCTGGTTATATTTAGTTGAACAACATATACAACATATATCCTCTTTTTCCTCTATGGAATCATTCTCTCGTCTACACTAAAACTTTGTGCATTCGTGTTCATCATACTTAAAGTTCAACTAGGTTAAAAAATTAAAGCATGAAGGAATGATTTTTAGGAAAGTAACCGTGCAGCTTTTGCACGAGAGCACAACCGTGTTAAAACATGCATTGACATTAAGATTTCCGAGTGAGAAAAGAAAAAGAAGATAACAAATGCATAGCAGATTTTCTTATCTCAGACTTCCCGTAGAAAAAGATGCGTTACAAGATAAAAGATGGCTAAATATTTTTTTTTTTAAAAGAAGAAGAAACCTTGTTCGGTATTTGAAACACTATTCCCTCCTAGTTTTTACGATTCGCCGTAAATCATATATGTGGGTGGCCGCCTCCAACCTTTCAATAATGTTGTTTTCTTTCTTTGATCATCCATCTGAAAATATCTTCTAGTTGTTTTCTCTGTTGTCTCTAAGCAACAATGGGAGGAAAGGTAGACACACTCAATGACATCAAAGATGGCATCATGTCCAGGTGTAACCTGTAATTTTTCCAATTCCAGTGCGTGACCAAGTGTCACTAAAGTGCCAGAGTCCAGTACCAGATATTAGCAATGTTAGGTTTGCAAGTGTCAGTGTGTCACGACAGAACCACTGGAATCATCACAAAGCTTCACAAGTTTCCCGAGACCGTAAAAATTATTGAAATCCATTGTGTACTGCATTGAAATCGCAAGACAAAAACAATCAGAGGTCAAAGTCTGATTGAAATGTCGTGAAGTCAACGACCAGAAATATCCTCAAACTTCCACACTTCCACTACATCGTCTACAACAAAACAAACCCAAACTCTATTGATTCCAAACCCATACAAGGAGTCCTGACGATTTCTTCCTGCGCAAGAATTTATTTTTTTAACCGTCATTTCCTTTCATTGTTTTATTTTCTTTACACTGATTTATAGTGAGTGTGCGTCATTTGCACAATATTCATCTGAATTACTCAAACGGTCAGTTTTTAACGGTTGGAAACGTGAGTTTTTCTTGATTCCTCGTGGCACAGCTGCTTCCTCTACAAGCTGTGATGGAGTACCATGTCAACGCCAGCCGTGCGCACGTGGTGGAGCACAGAGTGAGTCAGAGTGATCTTGGGGTGATTACAGGGTATCCTTATGTCAGCGCGTCTGTGTGTGTGAGTGTGTATGTGATTGTGTGTGTGTGTGCGTGTGTCTGTGTGTGCATCTGTATGTGTGTGTGTGTGTGTCTGTATGTGTGTGTGTCTCTGTGCATGTGCGTGCTTGTGAAAACTATACCCACTGATTAAAAACAACTGATAAACAAGAGCGCGTGTCTGTGAGTCCGTGTATTTACGTCTGTGCGTGTGATTATGTTTGTAAAGATAGACGACATGCAATGAGATGGATCGATTGATAAATTATGCAAAACACAGTATCTGACATAGTCCAACCCACAAACTCGATAGCAACACGCATGGCTTCTTTTGCACCCAGTCACCCAGTCCTTTGTAAGCACCACATTGAAATATTCCAGGTCCTCCTCCTCCACTGCCCCCCCCCCTAGAGGCGTTGCAACAACAGTTCATACACAATGTATTACAGGTCAGCGTTGGGTGGGATCTAGCACCAGCTAAATGGCACCTGGGCACGCAGTTTTCGTGAATGATTAAAGTAGCCGAGGATGCATCTTGTCCTGATGACCCCGACTGCAAGCTTTACGATGTTGCCCTTTCCAGCAACAGGAGGTGGACGGCCGGCTTGCTGGATGGCGTACCCTTCGCATGTATCAGCACTCGGGTGATGCATGAGTGACCAGGCAAAAGTATTGTTGAAAGGTGGTGGGGAGGGGAGGCTTGTCATGTTTGACGAGATGAAACCAATAATAGGTGATGATGCGTGTCACCCGCCTTCAAAGTCTACTCAATTTCCATACAGATGCGTGTTAGTACAATGTTTGGAATAGCCAGAAATAGGAAAGATTGCCCTGAAACAAAAGCCCTATCAATAACATTTGCATACCCGGATTTGCCACTATTTTCGTATTTTTCTTTCTTTCTCTCGGTCGTTTCTAACACGCATGTTTACACACTTACTATGTCACAGTATGTGTAGAACACAAAAAAAGAGAAATGGAAACAGCTTCACCTACTCTACAGCTTTATTATTTCTGACTGATTGCAATAAAAAATTACATATTTTAAATTGACTCAGCTTCACGCTGAGAGAACACATTTATCAGATGAATAATACATTCCCTCTACTGATCTCGGTCATGTTACAGAATATTTTTTAACGCTCATTCATAAAAAATGGATACAAGAAAATTGCTTAAATTATACATTTTTATTCCTTCACTCAAACAGTCGATCAAATGCCACAGACCTTAAATTAGACCGTTATGATTTATGACCGCGATAACATTATAGCTCAATGCTACTACAACTCCTCGACATTTTCCTCTCGCGATCGTTTCTTTGCCTTTATGAGACGTGCGTAAATATTTACTCTCCAAAATAAAAGCAGAAAGAGCCCCGACTCCCTCTTCACTCTTCATCTCTTACACACACGCATTCTCTGTCTCTCCTACATTTACAAGAGCATTCAAGCATGTAGTACAGCATGGAGAGAGAGAAAGTAAGGAACGAGGCGTAATTTATTTAGGAAACTTATTAACCGGCCAGAACCGTTAGAAAAAAGAATACAGTTGGCGTGTAAGATCCACTAGTCACGCGTATTTTCTCGGACACTTGTGGTTGTAAAACTGGGGCATAAAGAGGTGATTTTCAGGCGAGGCACTTCATAAAAAGGCAATGGCTTAACGATCCTCACAAATCTGTCACTGGCCGTGCTGATCTTAGCTCCACAATGTTTTGTTTTCACTTTAAATGTTTATTGTCCCTTGCGGCTGCTGCTATCGCCTCCCATACCTTTTTTTTTTTAAAAGATGTTGTCTCATGTCACTTTTGTTTGTTCAACAAAGTGATGATATCCAACGGATTTCACAGATGTCATGTGTTTCCCTAACCGCACCTGTATTCCTAGCTACAGGTAGGCAAGAGGAATGACATACTACTGTCAAAGAGAGTAAAGGGATGTTTTCAACCTGAACACGACTTTTTCATCGAAATTTTCGTGTAAACAACTACTTTTTATTTAAAGAAAAGTTTTGTCACATGTTGGTCATCAGGCAGAAGGATTCCAAGTCTGACATGCTCGTCAATGTTTCACGCAAACTCTGGAAATGGAAGATGTGCAAGACTAGTAACTAAAAAAAATTCATAAAATAAAAAATTAATATCTTTCAGATGTTATTCTTTTTTTTCAAGTTGCTTGCGTGCTCAAGAAACCTGGTGGAACATTTTGAGAAAAGTACATTTAAGATCGAGGTCACGAATAGACAAACAAAATAGACCTGAGACAAACACACCATGGCAGGCATGTGACCCACGATTGTTGACATCTCCATTATGATACCCTAGTACATGTGTATCTCTAGTACTCTGACACCATCATTTCACATCTGTGCGGCTAAGAAGCAAATAGTTATGGCGAAATAGTTACATGCTCCACATATCTGCGCAAAATCCCGAATTTCTGTTTTGTTTTATAGTTTCCGGCCAATGATGTGTAGTCATGGCGCACATCTCAACATAATCAATGGATGCTGACAGGATAAATGGCCTGCGTTTAATTCCTCTTGTGAGTAGTAAAGATTTATTGAGTGTAGTGATGAGATACATCGTAGTACGTGTGTACTGTCATGTTTTAAACTTTATGTTTTTAACCGGATTTTTTGTTGTTATTAATGCGCTTTTATTTGTTTTCAAGTCCCTGTCCTCATCAAATTTGGCGACAGGACAAAGAGTAACTTTAATCGTTCACTAAAGATTCAGATGATAATTTTATAAGAAGCACTGACACACTTTAGCACTTAGGGTAAATCACACACACACACACATGCATGTTAGACAAAAACAAACGGGTAGAGTAAGCCTAAATTAGAAAGAAATGTAGCCAGGGGTGGAGTCGATGGGGTGACACGTACAGAGAGGACAGCAGTCTGTTAGCACGAGGAGAGTGAGATAGAGGAGGACTGTTGCGGAGATTAAATGGGGCTGGCAATTAGCATTCCACTTCAACCTGATGTGTCCGCTGCTGTAAGTGCTGAGCACCCTAATGACAATAACTACCTGGCAACACTACCCTCCGTGTGTATTGACCGACCGTTGATCCTCCTTGCGCATCCACCCACGTTCTTACTCGTCCACCCTGCCATTTGCATCTCCTGTCTTCTTCTGCTCGTCCAACCTTTAATCGTTTTTTTTTTTAAAAAATATTTTCACCACACACACACACAGATACCCGCACTACACAAACCCAAGCGTTCAATTAGATAAACTGCAACTTTCTGTATCTCAAAGAACAATCACCATCAGCTGTTGCGTGACGTGCTGGTCACACCAGGCGTGTGACGGGGCTCGGTACAGGTGGATGGATCCTGTGAAGAGCTCAAATGTTGTTTCCCTGTTTTGGTTCCAGTGACAGCCCGCCGTCAGCTGGCGGGTTAAGTAGCCCTGAGATCAGGAGACAACACAGTCACGGGGCTTTACCTTTGGCTGCCGACTGACACGCTGGCGGCAGCTTTTGATGACGCGAGCTCTCGCGAGTTCTCGCAGCTCCATGCGAGACTCCGGTGCATGTCGGGATTGAAAACGGGATGCTCGTCGTCGCTTAAGCTATCGTTTGTGTGGGTGGTGATTGCATGTCACCATCAGGGTTTTCTCTCATTCTCTCGCTCTGTCTCTCTTGCCTGTTCCATTGTTGTATGAACTCTCGCTGCTTTTTTCTTTTTTTTCTCTGCATTTTCTGAGAGGTCCAGAGGTACAATGATTAAGCCCCTCTCATTAACAGAGTGAAGATCACATGTCGTTGCTCTTTTTTCTGAATGTAGCAGCTGTTTACAGGGTTGATTTATTTTTAGAGGCTGGATTGGCCTAATATAAAAAGCTATACTCATCCCTCTCTCATCTATCTCATTCGCTAGAATTTAATGAGATTTTTGTTTGTTTCTTTTTTTGGTTATCCACTTGATTGTTTTCAATAATTATTAATCTAAATATGCAATACAATATCATTTTCTATCTTTTTTTCTACATGCCTTTAAATTATTTTGTGAGTTCTCACAGCCCCCCCTCCCCTTCAGTCTATCTGTTTGTCTACTCGATCGGTTTTACTACCATTGCTAACGTGAACATGCAATACTAAAACAATGTTTAATCACTTCCTTCCAATGTCTTTTTTTTCCCCTCTTTACCTCTTTAGTAAAGATGAATGTACACACAACATACACACAAAACACACATCGAGACAAAAAAAAAAAAAAAAAGTCATTAAAGATTCTACCCTTAGCTCGATGTGTTCTTTAACCGACCAAACAAATCATCTCCATCATGATCCAATGAGCATTAAAGTTGCTGTGATTTAGAGTCCCTTAAGATGTTTGCCACTAGCGTGTCAGAAGCGAGAGTTAACGAGCGTTAAAGTAATATGATATAATTTTATCTATCCAGACGTCGCGCCGGCAGTAATGGTGGGATAACCGTATAAACCTAAGCCACATTTTCGTGATGTTAGGGTGTAAATATAAATCATGTAGAACACTGCAGACGTGAGATAAGTACAAATCAGACAATAACCAGCCGAGAGCAATGCCAGAATCACATGTGTTGCATGACTGAGCTGCTTTTGTGGAGCCTTTACACCCTCGTCTGATATGCTTAAAAGCCCCGTCATCCCCTGAACATAAAGAATTTAATTTATTATTGGAAAACAGATGCAAGACCTTTTACTACTCAGTCCTCAAGAGCCTCGTGAAGACAGACTGCGATAAAAAGTTGTCTTACAGCTACTGACAAATGAAACAGGGGAAACCTGTCTTTATAAAACCTGACCAAAGAAAGGACGAATAACAACCATTTTCTTTCGACTGTAGTTTTAATCTATAAACAACATTTTTAGGGGGAACTTTTCAAAAATGTGTTTTGTCTGCATTAATAGGTGTGTGTGGAAGGGGTCGGGAAGAAGGACATCTCTGACAGAGTTCGTAGAAGAACTTGTTGACATCATGTAAAGAGGATATACAAGCTTGTCTTTCGATTTCAAGAACACATCCTTTTCATACTCTACCCTAACATTAAAAACAACGCAGTTCAAATGTATAATATTACATTTACCTGAAAAAAACAATTCCAAGTCAATCCTTTGTTTCCATAATACCTTCTTCTCATGTTGTGAATATTTTATTCTCGAAAATTAGTTTCTCACGTATAAAATGCCAAATCGATTTAATTTCGTATCACTTGTTTTTTAGTAAAATAAAATTGCATCCTGTTCCCCTAGTATTAATATTAATTTCTTTTGCCTCACTTTTTTCAAGCCTTTATAAAATAGCTTGAACTATTAAAGGAAAGGGAAATAGAAAATTTTATTCAACTGACCGATTTTAAAAAATCGTGTGCTGTGTTTGTTCATAAAGAGCCGAGATAAACAACAGATACATTAGAACCGTTAGTTTTAAACGAAGAACCTAAACTACAGCTGAATACACTCAGTTTAATGAACCGCCATTAGCTGATGTGAAATAAAAGGATTCTATAATTGGGTAATGCGTCTTATAAATTAACGACAAGAGCTGCGTTAAGCAAAAACAACAACTAAAAAAAAAATTTAAAAAAAACTAGCATTGAGGGTTCAGAACCTTGAAACAGTCTCATATTCTAAAAAAAAGAAATTTTACAGATGCGAACTTACATAAGTCTCAAAACATAGTCACCAATGCAATCCATTTGCAATATGACTGTGTGTGTGTGTGTCCTTCTCTCTGTCCCTCTCCTCCACCTTCGTCTTCTCTTTAACAGAAAAATTCATTTATTTTGCACCTAACGATCTGCTTTGTGTTTGAACTTTATTTGATACTTTTTGTAGTCAAAAACGTTTCCAATCAAGATATTATCAGTATGAGTGTCTGAGAGAAAAAGTGAAAGAGGAAACCCACCCCAAAATGCACACCATGGCCCTAATATTGCAAACCTCATCAATCACACTTTTTGTTACAGATTGCATAGAATTAAACCTCTAAATGCCGAGAGAATGGATGAGATTTCTGGACTAATACTCAATAGTTAATGCAGCAAGCATTGTTTATTTCCTTGACCGGTTAAAAGCTGCAACGTAAACCCCCATATAGGAGAGTTTAAAGAGTTCATACCTCCCCAGTGAGAAAATTTGATCTCTCGCCAAAGCTAACAGACATAAAACAACCGTCAAGTGGCCAGATTGTGACCCGGTGTCCTCTCGTGACGTCACTCATTAGCGCTCCACCAACGCTCTTACCGTTGGTGTTGTTTGTGTGTGTGTGCGTGATAAACAGAGAGAAAGAGGAAGACAAAGATTGAATGAACGCAGATTAAAATTTCTGGACCTAACGAATGAATATCGTTTGCTTTCGTGTGTGGTTATTGTTGTCATGGATATTCAGTGCGGAGACGGGTTAGAGAGCGGATAAATTGCTGCTGTTATCGTTCTTTTATTTACTTTATTTATTTATTGTCATAAAGCGGCCAAATCCTACTAATTTCATACTGTGGTAGAACGAAGAACGAACGGAAACAAAATAAAGCCATGTAGAGAAGAAGAAAAAAAAACATTTGAAAGGTTGGACATGACAACAGGCGCCGCAACAGATAGAAATGTTTACTCCCCGAGATGAGATCCGAACCCTTGACTTTACAAACCTCACTGTATTCGTTTTACAGACCCTTAGTCGAGGTGACAGATGACTTTCTCAGTCAAACCTTTCCGGTTCTTGTCCCCTAAGAAAAAGTGATAAAAGTGTTGTCTGTGAGCATATTGTTTACCATCGTGTGGAGCCGCTGCTCTCTAGTCTTTCCACACGGTTAACTTCTGCTGTGGAAAGTTATAAAGTAGTGTTCAGTGTTGTTTAGTCTCTGCTGGTGGCTTTTGTTTACCAAATCACGGCCTAAGGGAACATGTTTATCGATTACTCACGTTCCATTACTCTCAAGCTTCGCTCAGCTTGCAGAGTGCTTTAAAGAAATTGTCAACACCTTTATTATATCTGAAGGTTGTGATGAGACCGCGTTAGGTAGAAATCTCGAGAGAAAAGAAAGGGAGAAAAAAAAAAGAGAATGTTTGATATTGATATTGAGACCTCAGAAATGGCCGTGTATGTTGTCACTTTAAAGTGTTGGAATTAAACAAGAAAGATTCTAAGAATAGTTTCTCTCTCGTCTACTTCCTGATGTCAGTGATTATTAGAATCTTTGGAATTACTCTTCTCAGCCTCCTTAATCAACTCCTTTTTGTCCGACATGAAGGAAAAGTAATGTTGGGAGAACTATAGACAGTTAAGTGGAAATTTTGTACGTCCACTTTCGCTTGTATGAACACTCGTAAGTAAAACTGTTGCACAACAACCTCGACAATATTGTTCTTCTTTTGACTTTCAATTATTTTTAATTTGCGTTGAATGATTACAGAACTTGATACACTTTCTACATCTCATATGACGGTCTTAATCAGTGATTGAAAAACTTTTGGAATCTGCTAGGCTGAGAAAGTAGGCGATAGGATGGGAGGAAAAGAGGGAGTGGAAGTGGTAGATACAAAGAGAGAAGGAAGGATGAAGAGATAAATGAAAAAAATGTATATCTTACAATATAAACACAGAATAGTCTTTATAGGAATAATTCAGAAAGATGCTTACTTCAAATGGGCGTATCCTCCAAACTCAGCATACATGCATCCAAAGTTTTTCACCAGTCCCTTGATCCTTTTGGAACTGCACGGTTTTATACGTCCAGCAGCCGAGGTGAGTAGAAATCAACGTAAAACACGAGAGTAGTCATCTCCACGAGCCATCAGCTTGGCTAGGGTGTGGGAAGGCGAGTGACTGAGGGAAAAACTGACCAAGCAACCCACCCAGGCACACGCTCACAGAAGAGACGGAAGGGGCCGGAGGCTGCCAGGCACACAGCTTGTCGTCACAGTGGAGAGCACCAAGTGTCTGTCGTCTGCTACTTTCTGCCTTCGAGACAGCATGGGCCGGAGCGTTGGAAGCTGGGAACGAGGGACGCATGAAAACGCGGCTGACGCCTGCGATCGCGAAGCGGCGATTCGCTCGACGCGCGGCAGACCTTTGCGGCCGAACGCACCGACTCCCCTTCCCTTTGCTCCCTCCGTCCTCCCTTCCCCCGGCTTTCCGCTTCTGCCGCAGTTTCTTTTTACCCTCCACCCTCCTGTTCTTTCTCCCTGTGTTTTCCCCCTCCCTTCTTGCCGCTGCCACTCCCCTGTCCCTCCCGTACCGCTCACTGTAGGCTCGCCTGCCGCTGCAGCCGCGTACACCTGAGATGAAGAGACCGCGCGCGCTGGCGGTGTGACGCCTCGAGCTCAGGACATGCGCGTTGAGATCGGCATCATGCGCAGCGCTTGCTTCCTCTTCTCTCTCTCTCGCACGCACGCACACACACCCTCGCAATAAAAAAAAATCACATGTATACCAACTGTTACTAACAAACATAAAAGACTAAATTTGCAGAGAAATAAAATGTGCCAACACTTTCAAATAAATATTCACGCATGTGTGTGTATGTAAAGATAACTATGTCTGCATTTTAATATACAGTTAAAATAAAAGATAATTGGAAATATAATAACCGAATCATTGTTCAAAGCGAACGAATGTTCACAATGTCTGTTTATCTTATGATTGTTGATTATCGTGTCTGTTGTTCTCCAGTGCTGGGCTTCATCACTTACTAAAGTCATAATCACAGCCTGACATCAGTCTATTACATATTATTAACACATTTTAATTCTACTTAGTATATGTGTATGGTGCATGTATTCTTTTACATGTAAAGTATCACTTTAACTGTTAATACCATTGTTTTCTTTAACACGTGGCTAGGTGGCTAAATGTGTTTCGTATCATGGCATGTTATTGTTGTAAATGTTCTAATGTTATTTTTGTTATTATTGTTGGTAAGCACAGACAGTAATTATAATAAGAGGACGCATGTATATACTTCGACTAACTACAGATAAAGGAGATGAAAATAATTCAATCTGATGTTTGTTCAACTCTTTGCTCCCAAATAATAAAACATAGTAACTAAGGATTCACGTTGTTTACATCTCTGTCCAACTCTTAAATTTCTTATGCCTAGACGAATTGTACAAGTTTGTACCGATAAACTCATAAGCATGCGTGCGCATAAATAGCTTTCTTCTTGAATAGAAGAAAAAAATACAGAACCAGCTCTTAAAAAGAAGTACGGAATCCGATTTGAAGTCCTTCCGTGGAAGACTTCGTGAGAGATGATTTTCACACACTGACTTCATAGAACGATCTTTACCGACAGCCGCGCATTTTTTTTTCTCTTAATAAAACAAATTACGCGAGCAAAGTGTTTACTTCATTTTCACTTCCTGTCGACCCCGATTTTAATTCCACCATCCTGTTTACCCAGCCGCCGAAGTTGCGGAGCGACGGACGTCTCCTCCACGTCCCCCAGCAGTCCAAATTTCCTCAGTGGGCTCTCGAGACTTCGTCAATGATTTGCGACAGCGAGTCTGACAACGGCATAAAGGTCCTCATACGCAACGGAATAGCAATCATGGCAACATGTCTGCAGACGGTATATTTAAGAAGAAAAAAAAGGTGGAAGCAAAAGGTACCGGAGTTCATGACACCAGAAGACAAATTTAGGAGGTGTAAAGTGAGCAGAAGGTGCTTACAGCGACATTCAGAATATGAGGGTTTAGGGAAAAGAATGTTGTTTTCTCTTGTGCACTTCTCTTGATTGGAACTTTAAATACCTTATCATTGTCCTAACTGACAAAATCCATGAAAAACTATGATGGTTGAAATAAGTAGATATCTTTGTTGTACTCAGGTCTTCTTGAGCGTACATCACTGGACAATGCAACACGCCGACTGATTATTAAGATAAGGGATATGAGAATGATTATAGGTTCTCTTTAAGTCAGAACTAATGGGTTCTGTGACAGAACCCAGATTTGGCTTTTCATAGATGTAGTATAAGTAACTAAAAGAACACCACATAACACGCATGCAAAGTCACATTCATCAACTGATGTACGAGGGTGGACTTTCCTTCAAACTCATGTTCATGGGCATACACATTTGTCCAATAACTGTTTAAGTCTGATGAGGCTTCAAAACACTAGCCCCTTAGACACAAATGAATGTGCGTCTAGTGCCAAACCAAAACAAAAAAAACTACAAAAAACAAGCAAAACAAACAAACAAACAAACAAACAAACAAACAAACAAACAAACAAACAAACAAACAAAAATCAGGAACTGATATCTCTGCTTCTTTCTCGTGACAGAATCCACTTCTAAATTGTATATTGCTTCAGCCCGCAATTACAAACTATTAAAAATGCTCGTCAACAATTGAGGTGTAATGCAACACATGGAAACATCACTTAAGAGAAAACTGCTTAAGCAACTCATACTCTCTCTCTCTCTTGTCCTTCCTTGTCTACCTATGCATCTATGCGTGTGACTTCGAGAAAAAAAGTGCGTGTGTGCTTAACTAACAAACCTGAATGATAGTTATTTTAATTAGGAGTTATCATCATACATTTGCATTGTCAATAAAATTTCGGTAAGGAAACAAACAGGAAATGGTGGCTTAAGTGTTGACACTAACAGCTACCCGGCAAGTAGAAATTTTGATGGGAGGTCAATAGAGTTTTGAGGACACATACCAGCACGTTCGTCAAGAAAAAAAATTCAAAAGAAAAACGAAAACAACAACTGCACTTTTTCAACTACATTCCCCACCCTTGAAGAAAAGAAAAGAAAACACAAGCTAGAAAAATAATAGCAGGCTGAAGGTTTGACAATAAAATGGATGAGGCAATTTCGTGAAAATGGCACTTGGGTTGTTGGCGAGATGTGGCCTTGAGAAGAGAATTAGTAGAGGCTCAAACTTGTGCAACTCCCTGGCCTTATTGGAAGTTCAGGCTAGGTCACAAAGAGGACTTTCGCAACGGCCATAAACTATAGACAAGCCGCAGGAGGGATATGAGCAAGGCGTTGTCACTGGTACGGCCGCTGTTTAATTACTTGCAAGTAGTTCCAGAGTCTGGCCATCCTCAAGCTCAACAGCAAAGCGCCCCCTTACGCCCGCCCCTACGATAAGCAGGGGTCTTCCTGCTTGCGTGCAAGGATTTTGAAAGTAGGCACGTGGCTCCCCCTAGTCTTGGACAGAGTCCTTCGCTGGGGAGAGCACTCCGACCCAGCGTCGGTTCTTTACGCTTTCTTCTTTCCACCCGATCGTTCTCTCCACGGCGGATTAGAGAGATAAGGTGGTGATGATGAAGAACAAGGAGGTGCAAGAAGGCAAATTTGACTCCCCCGCCACTTGCCTCTACCCGACCTACCCCAGCGCTTTTAAAGCCGCACGCGCACAGCGAGTCCTTCATTACGGTGAGTGATGTGCTGTGAGGGCCTGTAGTGTGCGCTGAGTGCTGGCAGGCACGCGACCTTCCACCCTTCCTTCTTTCACTCCATTTCCCCTGTAAGTCTGTCCACAGTCTGAAGAAAGGAATACATCGTGTGGTGCAAACCCGTTTAGAATACAAGTGTTGAACCTTTATACAGGGTTGATGCGTTTTCACAGCAACAAATTAAATGTTGGGATAGAATCATAAAACTGTCATATAGAATGGGAACTTTCAACACAACATTCATATACTAGATGCTTCGGACTGTCTTACCTTCTTTCTCTTTTGCGTCTGTCTCTCTTTCACACCCACAAACAGGAAAAAATAGAAAGATTAAACCCACCCTTGCTAAGCAAAACTCTTATTCTCATTATCCTGTCCTGGCTGAGAGTTTGGAACTCTACAACAATATATAAAGTAGTATATGTCTACAAAATCATCTAACTATACAGAGATGAAGCAAATCGAAGTAAATCCGGGAAACACATACACGATTTCTATGCCATGTCTTTTTCCTGAAAATGCCGGAAGTGACATATTTATTAAACATAAAGCTCCATCAAATAGAGCACACCAGGAGGTTTTACCGAAAATGAAGCTCATTAGAAAGGTCCTTATCAAAGCCAGAAAAAGAACAACGAACAAAGAAACATTAAATCAATGTATAATAGTAATCCTGCTTGCGCACAGAAGAAGAGATGCTGTACCTGAGCACTCTTGTCTTCTTGTAGCAGCCGACTTCCTTGGGACTTTCTGACCTGAACCCATAAAGCATGTCTTAATGGTCTTGTGCTCTTTTCTTCATTTCTTTCGCTTGTCTTCTATATCATTTCTAGTCTTCCTTTCTTCTACTCACCTTTCTGCCTGCCTGTCTCTTCACCCACCTTTGTCTACGATCAACACTTTTCCTCTGTCACACAAATGTATTCACCTGTCTCTATTCAAATCACTTTTCTTCGTTTATTCCCCATCTTACTAGCTCATACTATTTTCTGTCTCTCTGCAGGTCTTATTCATAACCTTTTTTTCTAACACCTCATGGTATCCGCTTTCGAAGTTTAACTGACAGCTCGCATGTTTCCGTCTCTCCCACTTTTGCTCTTTTAGAATCAACCCCCCCCATTTTTTTTTTTTTTTTTTTTTTTTTTGTTTCTTTGAAGCTAAACCCCGAAGCCAAGGGTAGAGGTTAGATCGCTTTTTTCCCGCATCGACCGGAGACATAATCCGCTGAGCCTCCATCACCACCATCTTCCTACTCCTCCCGCTCCTGGCGAGTCTTCTGCCTGTCATCGGGCCAAACATCCATCGGGTGAGGTACCCTTAACAAGAGGACTTCCTGTATAGCACCAGAGCTTCCAGCCAACAGATTTTCGAGGTTTTGAGGATTAGCCATACAGCGAGGTGTCACTAATCTCTCGTCGCAGTCTTGAAAGACAGAGAAGGAAGTAGTCTCCAGTTTTGTAGCTCATGGCGCCTCCACGTTTTCGTTTAGTAGCTCAGAGGACAACCATCTTACATGGTAAGTCTTTTGTTTCACTATTTCCACAAACTTTTGTGGGGTTTTTGTGTTAAAATGTTCACCCTTAATACAAAAAACTGTAAACAGATCTTATTTCTTTCCTTCAATTTGTGAATTATCATTCGATGTCCATTTAAAAATATTTATTTCACTTTTTTTTGAGATGACGGTATTTTTCTTATTCATCCTACAAGAACAAAATTGTTTCTGTGTGACAGAACAACTGAGTTACTGCCTGATTTCCTCAGAATTTTTTTATTTGTGTTCTTTTGTTTTTAAACCTCTTCTTACCTTTTTTTCTTGCACTCTGAATAATCCTAACTAAAACGTGTCTGGTTTTTAACTTTTAAAATGACAAAATGAGTAAATCTAACTGTACCCCGGGTTCCAGGCGCTGTCCCGCCGTTTTTGCCAAGGAAGATGGCACCTACACCTTGTTCCTTTTTTTGTAGTTACAGAGGCAAACTTGCGAAGGAGGCGGTGGAGAGCGGGGGTCGTTTCTCCTCTAATGCCGGTCGTGCCAGTCGTCGCACACTTTCAGAAATGAGCCGCTCAGCTGGAAGTGGGGCCAGGCTCCAGGACTGTCGGGTCACGGGTATCAGCCGCCATGTTATAACGTTGAATTAGTGAAATTTGCCCTGCGAAACCCTCGGAGGGGAAGAATCGCCGTTCGAGGCGCCATACTGTGCAGACGCATGCATTTATTATTTAATGGCTGTTTTGTTCTGACAGGCACCGAGCTGGGCCCACCCCTCGAGGGAGGTCAGCGCGTGTGATATCGGGTAGCGTATCGGTCTGTGTCACAAGGTATTTATCACCTGGCAAGTTTAAGAAGGTAGGAAACGTGCGTCGACTCCATCGCTCGGCCAGCAGTAGCAACCCAGTCACGCCCTCTCGGGGAAACTCTCGCAGGCAGACTGAGTCCCGTACTTTAGTGGAGTGGCCAGTCTAGAGCACTCACAGGATAAGACTTAATGCTTGGAACTCTGGGATTTGTTGGTGTAGCCTTGCATCGTATTTTTTTATTTCATGTCATCATTTTTCGAAAGTTTGCCAAGAGCGGGCTGCGTGTCCTCCCTCCCTTACACTTTATTTATTGATAAGCCGTCGGACGACAGGGTCATCGTAAAAGTAAACTTGATTAGGGGTTTCTTTGTATGCCCCCCGCGAGCCTGGGGTATTGGTATCCATGGTCTCCAAATCCACAAGTGATTGTTAGGGCATTGCAAGCTTCCACTACGGAGTTAAACCTGGGATACTCGCACGGTGATGTTTGTGTCGATGGAAGATAATTCAAAGGCTGCTAGCTGAGACAACTTTGTGTTCATCCAAATCCTGCAGAGGGATGAATGGGAAGTGTGGGCATCAACACTCATTTATTTCGGACGCCCTACTTCACCTTCGATTAATATGTACTACCTGTAGGACTCAAGGGGCAGCACACTGTGGTTGGACGTGGTTACGTCCCTTCATCTTTGTCTCTAGATGGCTTCAAAATCGAAAAAAAAAGCTTTAATAAAACAGTAAAGATTCCAGTGTGAGTATAAATTTGTATATATACACACTTGCATTACATAGTTTTCTGTTTTTTGTCCTATGCTGTGGCTAGTGTTTTAACACATGCCAGTCATGTGTTCTTCTTTGCTGTTATGCTCGGGTGAGTACATATTTCAATAACGCCATTGTATCTGCACAGTAATCTGCCAAAAAACTGTCATCTCTGTTATCTTAAGAAATGGTATTGTGCTTTAAAATTGACAACATCGAAAGAAAGCTCGACCTTAGCCTAGAAAATCTCCTAGGCAACAAAAGCTTTATCTTAAAATGTAAGGGGACCGACAGCAGAGCTTTAGCATCATGCCAGTACCTACACTCAATGAACCCGAACGCCTGCAAACCTTGGACTAATTATCTGCTGGACTTCTTTTCTTTCGTTAGCTGGCAAGATTTTGCGGTCCAAGAAAAGCCATTTGGCGTCTTTATTGCTTTGTGTGCTTTTCAAAGGATTTTTTTCTTTGTCCAAACGGTTTGAACAACTATGATCCTATCGTCATGGCACCAGACGACAAAGCCGCGATGGCAAGGCGTACTTTAGGATCGAGGGTTCAAACTCGCGAGGACTACTTTCTTCACCTATTGAATTTTAAATGAAGTGGAAAGTGGACATGGGTAAAGTAAGGACAGCTTGTCGTTTCTTTTTTTTTTATGTTTTATACCCGTTAGTCACACAGTTAGTCAGACTGGTCGCCTCCAAATTGGGAAGCAGGCTAATGGCAGAGATAGAGCCCCTTTTAAGGGCCGATGCTCTCCGATTTATTTTTTTTAGTTTTGGGTCGAACTACAGTCTGGTCTTGTCTGCCGCATTTTTTTTAATTTGTGCTCTGTCTGTCTGTTTGTCTGTTTGTCTCAGACTGTTCTCGTCCAAGACGGAAAGCAGGCTTAAAGTGTGGATCGGGAAGGAATACAGATAAAATAAAACGGACAAAGATTGATGCAACTCGACTTTTATTTATAAACAAGGGATTCGCCAGTGGTAAGTGCCAGTGGTGTCTGAACATTACTTTCTATGAAGCAAGCAAATAGAAATAAGTATAGATGAAGAAGAGCAAGAACAGTAGATGCTAAGAAAGACGAAGAGAGACTGATAGTGCATCGTGTATTTGTGATAAAAATCGAAGTTTATATTTCTTCTTTTAATTTGCGGCTTATTATCGTTAGTCCTCTGGACTGTTCAACAATCCTTTTATCTTTGGCTTCCATTAAAACTGACTTTATATTCGCACAAAAGAGCTAGTCGATGATCTGAGGTCAACATGAAGCAAAAATGAAATGAGCTCCCTTGGAGATTCTTTATTGAAATTATGGTCTCGCTGATAACACGTAGTCGAGTCCACAGATTAGGACATTACTTATCATCGTGGTAGTAGCTTTTTTTTTTTTTAATAAGTAATAAGGTGCACTTACACATGTAACATAAAATCAGCAAACTCCTCTTTTCAACATGAAGTACTCGCAGATGAATTCAATTCAGTAATTAAAAATCAACAATCAAACCTCATGCTCTTCACAAATATAGTTTTTGTTATACCTATCCCCCTACTGTTTCTTTTATTTCATTCTTTTAGTCTCTTTTCTCATTCGTTATCTTTTTTCCCTCTTCTCTTTGATCTAAGTTGATATTTAATGGCTTATTTTAAATCAGTAGGTATACTTCATTAAAGAAATACTCAACTAGTTGTATGCTTACACCTGCGTCTTAATTATACCTCTGAGGTCAGTTCTAATTTTAAACACTGAAAGCCTTATGTTAAGATAATGAGTACTGTTTAAGAATGCACAACAGAATATTAGAGCTTGCTCTTTCATTTACTACGCACTTCTAAGTTGCAGCTTCTTATGTCCTTCTCTTAACGCTTTCATCTTGCTGCCCACCTACTAACATCAACTGTTTTTTTTTTTTTTTGCCATCATTGTCAGGGCCACTTCTAAGAGGCGCGCTGTGTTGTTCTGACTATGAACATAATACGCCACTGGTCTTCTGTGCCACTCATCACCTTTGTAATAATGTAATCTACGCCGACCTTAAAGAGAGAGTTCCCGGATGCAGTGATTTGAGGATGTGCATTTCTTTCAGCAGCTGCTTATTACGTCCTCGGCTACCAGCGGGGCTCCACTGCCGTGTGTGTCGTGGATGTCTCCGACCAAGTGTTGAGTGTAATGTACGGCAGGCACACACGCTCACCCCGGGTAACACCACCATCTACAGACGCATCCACTCCACAGTTGATAAGGGTGAGTTAGAGGTGATTATTGTGTTTCCTTGATTTTATATCTTTATTGCATTATTTAATTATTATCATCGTGATCCTGATCGTCATTATTAATAGGGATTTACTGTTGAACAGGAAGTCGTAGTGGTTGCGCCGTGTCACCAGACACCTTTGTCTTCAGCACTCAAGGTTTTCTGTCCTAAGCTACTGGGCTGTACAATGTACAGAGTCCATCCTGCCCTGTAAGCACAGGGGGTGGATGGGGAATGTTTGCTGGGATTCCGCCCCAGTGCCAGGGCGTATAATGCGGATCTTAATCGCATAGTAGACCTGTCATTGGACACGAAGTATTCCTTACTGTGGGTAGCAGTGCCACCAGATAGCAACACCGCCAGTTGGTTCTTGACTGCTTATTTTTTCAGGACTAACCTTTTGTTCATATTTGGAGACCATTCTCCTCTCCGCCATCTGAAATGCGCTGGGTTAAAGCTCATCAGTCCTGTGTGGTCACCCTGCTACTGCACTGAGCATAGACTAGTTCCAGAAAAGTCCTTCTCAGTATAATGTAATAATATTCAATGTTGTTTGAAAAACAGTTTAATGGCTAGTGATTTAAATAACTTCACTGCAACGCATGTCGGGTTTGAGGTGAGGATGAATGGACATTATTTGTGTAATATTTAGGATTAAAACTTTACTTTCTTAGCCATGAAAATGTAGGTGATGTTGATGCAACGTGTCCTCATCAATAAACTAAAATTGTTGATTGTCTTGACTAGAGTTTAAAATATCTCTCTCTATATATATATCAGCAACGGATTCTCTCCCCTGTCTGACCGATTTCTTACTTAGAACATACATTATTTTTGTGTTTTGTTTTTCGAAGGAAACAACAGCGTGGCACTTACAGCTACAGAATTGAACATCTGCTGTCGACTACTAATCCAAAAGATGTATGGGCGTCAGGTTCACCGATCCTTTACCGAGGAACAAATGTGATGTCCGGTAGTCGCCAAGACGTATAATCAAGAAATGTCATGTAAGCAGACAACATAAATACAGAGCTAGAGACCAGACAATCATAAGGCAACGAGGAGGTCGAACACAGACGAACAAAACACCGGAAGATGAAGAAAAATGAAAACAACTGCCGCAGTGTATGGCGGGAAGAAGACCCTCCATCTGTCCCTTTAAGCCGTCGAAGACCATCAAGCAGGATTTGGAATCCGTATAACTAAAGCAGTATTTGCTTTCGAAATTATACTTATCATACACATGCAATCTCTCTCTCAATAGGTATAAATCTGTCTGTTCGTCATTATAATGTAGTAAATGTAGACCACAATGTAAGTGATTACAAACTGTTTCAAATTTGTTTTTATATTTAACATGCATGATGTTATTTGAGTGACAGTTCTTATTGCATGAGCAAGATTATTGTTGCATATTATGTGACAGTCATGTGGCTAACTAACCGCGATTACTTTAACACACAACTGTAAAACTTATCCATCCTGGTGTTTTTTCTTCTTTTTTTTCGGGTGGGAGGGGCACCGACGGAATCCAGTGGAACCTTAACTCAATTGTGCACAATCAGTCCTGACCTGCTAAAAGACAGAAGACCAGGTTCCAGAATTCCATAGTCCAGCCAAGACGCAAGCCATGGCCTGAAGGTGGTGTTGGCCGAGTTGCTGTAGCTTCATAGACGGATGGGGGAGGAGGGGGCGTCGCAGACTTCATCAATCTGCATCAGTGTGCCGTAGATTACTGGGCAGAATGAGCAGGTGGAACCTAGTAGTTATGTGCTTCAGCCTTAGCTCCACAGTCGTTCCTCCCCCTAGCAGTTCCCACACACCCCTCCTCTCCCTCACCTCCCCACCCCGGTGCTGATCGCCGTAGTTGTGTAGGTCGGGGCAGCAGACGACAATGGTCTCCGCCGTGTGATGGCGTGCAGCGTCCGTCGGCACCGAGGCGAGGACGCAGACAATCCGGCAGTCACAGCCACAGAGTGTTACAACTGCTGGACACGTTTACGATGCTGTGGGCGACATCGTCGTCGCTGCAGACATCGCTGGCAGGGAAATGTGGAAGGAAGGGTGATGATGGTGGAGGAGGAAGTAATTTGATTACGCAACATCCGGGGTCTCAAAACGAGGCGCGTCAGGAGACATCGTTAGCATCTTACCGGATACCCGCGAGACAGATGTCGATGGAATTAGCGCGTTCCTTCCTGCAGACGACAGCAAAGAGAAATTGTACACGAGATCGCATCGTTTAAGATCGTTTACTGGTCGTAAATCCGCTATGTGTCGCTCTGAAAAAAGTATTAGTACTGGAACTAAAGAGCCATTTGCACAACGGAAAGTAGCCGAGGCCTCCTCCCAGATGATGACTGTCAATGGGAAGTTCAGGAAAGAGTGAAGAAATCCAGATCAGGGAAGGAGTGCAAGAAGAAATGATAGTGCGGTCGCACTACCGGATAACATTCGTCTCCGATGAAGAAGAAAACAACTCAATGCTGTCCCATGAGTGTTGGTGTTAACTCATCCTGCATCCATCATGCCCAGCCTTTACATTCACCTCTTGGGATGTGTGGGTCAGAATCCCTAGGGTCCTGCAGTGCTTGCTGTTCTGAGCGCGAACGTGCGAGTGTTTATATGTATGTGTGTTTGTTTTGCTGCTTTCGTTTCTTACTTGGCTACCTTCTCGTAAAATGAATGATTAGACAGTGGAAACAGTTTCCATTGGTGCGAAACATTTTATTTATTTATTGCAATCGCGCGTAAGGGACGTGTACAACATTTAAACGCTGCTGATTTTTTGAATTTGTCCAGAGGAACCTTTTTGTTATGCTAAACTCTCATTATCTAATGTTGAATACCTACAAGTCTTGTTGCCCTCTATTCTTTAGAGAAAATTACATATGAGTAACTGTCTCGTTCTCTCTCTCACACACACGGACACAGTCTCTTTCTCACACACTCACTCGCAAGATCCCACTCATCCCCACTCTTTCTCTCTCTCTTTCTATCTCAAGTTCAAAATGGTTCGGTCTTGCATTTTCTTTCTTTAACACATAATCATAAAATCTCTCTCTCTTCACCTATCTCTCTGTCACTCTAACACATGTTGTCTCTTTCACTCTCAAAAATTCGCTCAAAATCTATCAACCTCTCTTTCTCTCCTATATCTCACACTCACCCTTTCCGTATAAGCCTCCTAATTTCTGCTCCTCTTTTCTGCGAAGACAATTCCTAGATTAATTCTACCTCTTCTACTGCCTTTTCTTTAATCCACCCAATCCGCATCTCCCTGACGATGAAGACAGAATACAATGGTAAATAAAGAAATAGTTCGTGTTCTCATTTGCATCATGAGTCCAAACTTTCGGTCTCACAGCTATGAAATTAGCAACAGAAATAGCAACTCATTTCTGTTTTATTACCTATTAAAAAATACATCTCATAACGTATTCAATCCTTCATTCAAGTATTTATTCCATGATTTATTTAGTCAATTATTTATTGAAATTTCGCACTTTTAAAACCTCAGGTATTAACCTTCTTCTAATTTTTACTTTCAATCATGGAGGCCCCCATATTTGGATTCATTCCATCTAATGAATTCTCGCACGAAAATCCAATTTGAAGAAAGAGTATACGGGAAAAGAAAGCAGTTTCAAAGCCCGGTAAAATAAAAACTGGAGGCGAGAGGGTCAGTTACGAGGCATGAAAGTAGCGGAGCTCGCAAGCCGCTAATGCCATGCTTGTCACATCGCCTTCACACTCCACTGAACACTCACCACTAATTTCCTCAGCTGGTCGTTTTCCCCGCCAAGGACCTGGCTTTACGCATGTCCGCACCCTATCTGTCACTTCCGTTTTTCATAATATCGGCGTATTATGCTCAGTTTGGACATTAATCAGTGTTGCTTTTTCCGTCTATAACGCTAGAGCGAACAGAGATGAATTGTAATCCAAACAGTTTGGAATTCAAATCTGACTTTCGAATCTTTACTATCCCTGTTTTTTTCTCTCTCTCTATCACCCCCTGTCTTCCCCTGCTTTACGTGACTACTTCATTACATACCTTGTTGCATTATTATTTTTTTAATTATTTAACTTTTTCTCATTTGTCTTTCATTCCCTCCTTTACGCTTACCTGTTGTTCGATATGAACCTTCATCCACTCCCCGCTCTCTTTTTCTTCTGCTCTCTTCTCTCTTTCTTTTCATTTAAAAATATGTCTAAACTCGATAATCCAATAAATGTTGTAGTGTTAAGTGTTTGAGTTTGATTTCTTCTTTGCCAGAAGGTTACATAACATGAGTTTCCTGGAGATGCTTATGCTCATCATTAAGAATCCGGCTACAAACCACTTTTCAAAATGCTTAGCTCATGGTTTTCTAAACTGTCTTGGAGGACAATAGTTCTTAGAACAGGAACTTGTCAGTTTTTCTCGTCAACACCTTTAGAAATTATAAGCACCCAGGGACAGGAACCTTAAACCATCGACTCAAAAATGTTACTTCTATCGAAAGAGATGTGTTAAGCTTGCACATGAACTCCAATAAATTGATGTCTTTTTAAAAGGACGACATCAGCAGAACTGTTTATCTTCCTCCCTTCATTGGCCAATTTTTGCAAGAGCACAAGAATAAAAAATATATTCTCTCACCTTTGCTACCCTTTGCTTGCTTCCCCAGGTTTTCGTCTAGCATCTCCGTTCCTCCACAGTTCTGTTTACAGACAGCGTCGTCGTTATCAGCGTCAGATTTCATCGTCTGCTGAAGACAGATTGTCCGTCGATAACCGTTGTTGAAGGCTTTTGCTGGCATTGCGCATGTGCTAAACTCTCACTATTGCTGGTTCTTCGTCACCACCAAGGCGTTAGCTCGACCTTTGACCCCTAGAGTGATCTGCTTGTGAGCACAACTAGAAGTCACTCATGCGATTGTGAAGGTTTTATGTTCTCTTAAACTCTCCTTCTTTTCCTCTATTTCTCTCGGCATATTCATCATGCTCCATGACATCTTTTAGTTTTGAAACCATGTTATTTAACATTAGCAATACTTAAACTATGTATCACTCTTTCTTAAAATCCTGCAAATAAGTATGCATTAATAATTTATAAACATATGCCTGCTGTGTAATCTCTGTTTTATAATATCTATAGTATTGTTTTGTATCCATATGTGTATATAACCTCGGTGTTAATTATCACGTCATCCAATTTTAGTTTGCAAAATTTCTTAAAAAGGCAGATATCTTAATAAAGTTAATTCGTTAGTTTGTTATATCACTCATTTTCTCTTTCTATAATAATATATATATATTTTTTTTTCCTGATTGTATGCAGATGTTCGTTTGCCCGCGTAGGTTATTAGTGACTGCACTTTCTTCCATCTACGCCATTATTAATTTCTTTTTCTGTTGATTCCTGCGTTGGGCGGCTTTACGGTGGAAGTCGAGACGCACACTCTGCAACCCTCCTACCTCCCTACCATCTCCTCTCACCGTAAATCACAGCCTTCATACTCCATACCATAGCCTGCACACCATGGAACATCACGGCAAGAGGCGAACCCTGTCACTTCTAGTCCACCGCAGCCCTTACAGAACAAGTGTTCCTAAGTTTCCAAAAAGACTTCTACCGTCCTCGGTCAACCCTCGAGTCTGAACAGCCATTAGCTTTCTGTTAGGCGAGGCCAACCTTCCAGACTAACTCTGGAACCGAGAGTTACACACGGCCTTGCGGGGCAGACACTTCATATTTCCTGATGACAGCACGCATACTCTTGGGCTTTGGACATCTGCAGGCTGGAGAGGACAAAGAAAGAAGGACACACCCTGATTCTTTATATGTCACGAACGCCATTATGATGACACAAAGAACTGCACCCTGCCCTAGATAGTACTGAGTAAACGTAGTGAAACACATATTTCATAGGGCAATAACTGTAGAATGTCTAACAAATGAATGTCAATACTATTCTATATAACTTCAACCCAAATCCACGCAGTCATGACTTTCGGTCAAACGGATTCATCTCAATCCCAGAGGTCTACGCTATAAACACAAGTTTACAGACAGCCTGTCATTCATTCCCTTGGTCTGCCATGAAGCCACTAGGACATGAAACTTCTCACTGTAGGCCTGACGTTCGAAGATGACATCTAGACTAAGAGTCACCCGCATGGGAATACGTTTGGTTGTGGCCAGACAATGTACGCATATTCGCCGCATGCATTCGACACACCGCTTCACTGATTCCTCTTCCTTCTGCACCAAATCTCTTCAAGGCGACACCCAAAAAAAGCTGTTGACGATGGAAACGGTTATTCATTCACCAGTTCAGAAGAATTTTTAACTTGTTTGGCAGACGATGGCAATAAATATTGTTGTTACGTGGTGTTTGTGACAGAAGATACAGACATGACAGACATGACTCATGCATGACAGAATAAACGATTATGGACTGAACTGTTCGGTAGTGCTTTTCATCGCAGTACATTATACAAGTATGTATGGCACACATTGTGTAAAGTCATTAACAATTTATATGTAAGGACGAAAAAAAAAATAATGGAAACAACATTTTTCTCCTTTTCAGTCTTTCTTCTCTTTTCTCCGTTCAACACATTATCTCCGAACTTTCATTAAAAAAACCAGAAGGACTGTGTTCTTGAAACCTACCTCGACTCGAACACTTACCTTCAAGTCTTAAATTGTCTTCAACGTAGACTGGTGGGAGGAAGGGGAGGGAAGTTTGCTGAACTCATTTCAGTCTCTCGTGGCGAGAACCAGACGTGTCCATCCGGTGGCAACGTTCGGGACATTACGTCAGCACCTGTTGGTGGCGCTGCTACAAGCAGCGTCAATGAATCATGAATGAGGCCGCCGAAGCAACGCGATGCCAAGGGAGACAGCGAGGGCAAACATCATTCGCTCCATCCATCATCGCTCCGGTGGGTCGGTGGACTGTGGGCTGCACAATGCCGTCGCCGTCACTGATCATCGGTCTGCACTTCGCTTGCCCTCGCTTTTGTGTCGGTACCGTGCATCCAAACAGCGGGGAGGAAGAAAAGGGAGAGAGGGGGTGACAACCTGTTCGTTGATGGCAGTAACATTGGTACCCAGGGTAGATGGAGGAATGTTTAGAATGGCACATGAGACACGCAAGAAATGGTATTGGCAAACATGTACACACAAACATTCACATGACTTACTCTTTACTTCACACGTATTCATTCTATTTATTCTACTTAATACTTTCTCCAACTCTGAGTGGTGGGAGAAAATTTACCTATTTTTTAAAAATTAAATTTACATTTTAAACTTCTAACTGGTCAAATAAAATATTTTTTTTTCTAAAAATTGTCGACTAGCATTCAATGTTAGATGGATGATGCCCTTAACGCATTACTCTGTAATTATAGCAGTATCTAAAAAAGAATTCTGCGGATTCACCTGTACATTTTTCAGTCACACCCTGACATGAGAAAGAAAGAAGGAGAGAGAGTAGTTAATGAAACTTTCGTGACAAATGCAGCCTGTCAAGGGATTTTACCTGTGCGCTGTTAAGTCGTGCTTGCACGGGTTCAAATTGCACGTCATGTTCACACAATGGCCTCCCAAGCTTTTCCGCCTGTTTCCTTTTATTTGTTAATTTACGGTTAGACTGACCTGCTTACTTCTTTTGTTCAGTTCTCAACGCGGTGAAAGGTTTGACCTGTGGCTTTAAATTAGTGTTTACTGTAACATGCATAACTCTTAACAATTTTATTTTTTCTTGAATTATAATTATACTCTTTATTTTTTCATTCATGTCTTATCGCCGCTTTAAATAAAGGTATAAATTTCTGCGTTCTTTCGTTTAGTTCATGTGGTAAGTATTATCCATCATGCATTTCTGAGATCTCTGCTTTTCACTGTTTAATATGGAGTGCTAGAAAAGTAACGACGATTGAACAGATATTGATGGTTAGTGACAGAAGGAAAATAAGTCGAGCAGAGGATGGAAACCCGGCATCAATCAAAGAGAAAGTTTGCGGCTGGCAAAGAGACCGATAGTCATTTGATGGTCACTTGCTGTCAGCCTCTGTATCATGGGCTTCTAGACCTTCCTGTACTTGGTTTGGGTCGGTAGGTCACACCATGTACCATGGCAAGGAACGAGTTAGTAACCGTTAGCTACCGTCCGACTGGTCACATCAACTTTGCTATAACGCATTTAACAACAACGATGGCCACCGACAAGAAGTGTTCTTGGTCTTGTAAAGCCCTGCTGTCCATTTGGTACTGGAATATATCAAGTAAGTGGAAAAAGATAAAATATATAGTCTGCGTTGTACAGAAATATTTTAAATTTTTTTAATAATCTTCACGAGCGTGAACATTTACATTGACTTCCCAAAGAGAGGACTCATATAAACTCATTAGCGGATATCATTATAGTTTTTAATTCACGGTTTTGTAAATGTATAAAAAGTAAGAAAAAATGAAATAAAAAATGACTTCTGCTTTTGATCAGAAAAGAAATACACCTTTGACAAATGAATAATTAATTAACGTTGGAAACTATATTTCTATTCTACCACACAACCAATCAATATCTCTTACTATTCATTATTGTGTTCTGGACTTGTTTGGGTTGTTGTGGAGCAATGTCAGTAGATTTACTACGGGGCCCTCTGACAACAAACGTGTTGAGCGATGCTGCGATGTTGTTAGTGGTTTTGCTGGCTGCCCAGCCTGACAAAGATTTATTGTTACAACTGCGAGAAGCAAGTAAAGTTTGACATCCACAGAAAGACAGAAGCTACGAGAACAACGTAAACACATTTGTTCTGTCCTACCTTCGAGAAAGCAGGGTGCGTGTAGAGCAAACGATTCGTTTGTGTAGGAGGATATGTGAAAATTATACAAACTGGTCTGAAAGCAAGTAAACTAGATGAGGTTCATTCAGTTTTACAATGGCATTTCTTTAATTTTTTAGCCCACATAGGTCGGTAACCTAATAACATTAGGTTTGGTACAATTGCTCAAAAGAACCGAAAGCTACGGTAAAATCTCTTGTTACTGTTTTTTCTGTTGTGTTCTCTAGTTTGCTCAAAGTCTTGTCACTTTGCTCCGGTTCCGAAATTTTACGGCATGGATGCTGTAATTTTAAACCCACATTCGGAGGACTGAAAAATACACTGGTGTCCAATGATTCACTGACGTCACTCGAGTACCCAATATGGCGGGTTTTTTTTTTTTTTTTTTTTGAACCGCCTCAGAGAGATTTTTGTCTTGGCTGTATGTAAAATTCTCATTTTTAACCAACATTTAAAAAATAATTACAATCAATTCATGTCATTTAAGCCAAACTTCAGTTCTGACATGCCTTGTACTTTAAGTTGAGCGCCGTAAATGAGGCTTCCTACTGTGGAGAGAAAGTGGAATGAGCTGGTGGAGAGTTTGTATTGATGCGAGGAGCTGAAAGAGAGTGAAGGCGCCTAAGCTTTCAACTGTTTTGGCTTCAAACAAACAAGAGCATCAAACGTAAATGAGAATTTCAGCCCTCACTTCTCTAGTTTGTTGCGCACGGTTGACTAAGCACATCTCTTTTACGGAAGGCTTATATTTATCGAAATAAAGGGTCTGTGCACTAAAACTTTCGCTTTGAAGTCGTCATTTCAATCTTGGAAACAAGCGCTGCAAGATCGTGCATAAAAAAAAGAAAAAAAGAGAAAAGTAAAAGTTAAAAAATAAAGGAGGTTCACATTGTTGTTTTGTGAGTTGACACGACATGATGATCAAGACAGTTGAAGACTGAGGACAGAGGATTTCTGTACAACTGCAGCATGAAGTGAATCACTCTGTTAATCATCGTGTGTTCTATATCGGCTTCGGTCAGAATCGTAGCCAAGAAACTGCACTTTCACGTTCTACCTCTTGCGAAGGACAAAGAACATTCAAACAACAGTAATTATCGCCCGGGAAGCCCTTGGGGGAAAATCCTGTTAGAAATCCTGCGCCATATATCAGACTCAAACCGTTTGCAGTTCCGTTCCATTCCGTGACAGTAAGGAAGATGTATGCATGGACAAACTGTATCATCAACCAGAGACGTCGGCCACAGTGTACGGAACGGCGCACCAACGGCCTCCTGGCCACAGTTATCGCTATTTGAAAATGTTCTTTGGGCTTCGATGCCATTTTTCTTTGCTACCAGAGCGGACTAAATCGGGATTATCCGCAGAAAGTAGCAGCAAGACTGCACTGTGATGACGGGAATAGAAGTAGTGGTGATGGAGGCTGATGAGGTGTCTGTTAAGTTGGTGACGATGTCATTAGGGCGATGACATTTAAAGCAGACAAGATCGATGATGATAATAACACACAGAGCTGGTCCATACTATGTATGCTTTGTGGTTTTATATATGATGTTACTAAAAATTAGATAAATTATGTAATTGGCAGGATCAGTCCCATGATGCATCTTTCATGCATCGTTCAGTACGTATTTCAGATTTAACTGAGATAAGTTGCTTCACTCCTCCCCCACAACCATATTTATGGGTCTTTGTCATTCTATTGCAATTTATTTTTCTTCTTCAAATCGAGCAACATGAACATCAATCTTGTCTTCTTTCCCTCTCTCATCTTCTTTCTTTCTCTCAAGCATGTTTATATCTCTTGCAGCAGTTGCTATGACTACACCCTTCACTGGATGTTCTAGCGTGAGGAATAGCGACAGTGTGATCGCTCGTGCGGCCTGACAGGCTTGCATCAAAGATGGACAGCGGTGAGGACGATCGGAAATGGTAGGAAAACTGGAGTCGGGTCAAATCTAGGGTCAGCAAGGCAGCGAATCTCTCCCGAGCACGGCTGTGGAAAATAGGGGGACACGTTCACAATGAAGCCTGAAATGAGGCGAAAGAATCATCTCAGACGGATCAGTATCGCAACGGTCTCGGACAGAACTCCGTGGAGACCACTGAGACATGGAGCAGAACGTATATTGGTATTACCGATGGTAAACGAGCTGTCTTGAACAGGACTGGGGCTGGCGATCCAAACTATGCACCAGCTAGTGTCGATGGAGAAGGGTTCGTCGGATGTTTATTGGTAAGGTTTAAAGAGATAGGGATGGAGAGAAACAAGCTTTATACATAGCGACAAAGTCAATGATTTATACGTTTATACAATCTTGTTTTCATTTTTTTTTATAAGAAAAAAAATCTTCGGATTTCTTCGTGTATAGAATCATCTATTTCTTCTTCTTTCATTTTTTTCATGGTTTCAAGTGAGATTTCAATAAATTGTTTTATATGAGTGTAGCTAGTTCTTGACTTGTATACTTACATTACATCTCGAGGTGAAGTAAATAATATCAAAACCCTCCTCTACATAAAAAAGACTCAATCAAGTTTGAGGGCTGGAGAGGCTCAAAAAGAGAACATTTTTCTCCAAGTCGCTGTGGCAAGTGTTCTGACGTGGAGGTGCAGATCAACAAGAAAACGAGGCACAGATCATCTGTCATATGTGGGAGATCGATGTAACAAATTACCCGGAGTGTTTTGATTGACCTGAGGGTCAAAACAATTTGCGACATGTTCAGCTTCTGCCTTTTAGAGTCGGATTCACAGCTTCGTTTCCCTTCACACGGTCTGGAAACGCGGGCCGGACCGCGGGGTGGAGGATGGGGTATGGGGAGGGTGAGGATACGGATGCCTGGAAAAGAAGGGCGGGCAGCTGGTAAGGCTTTGGACAGGGTGAGTGGCTGCCTGGGCAAAGACAACAAGGGAACCAACTGTATGGGGAAAACGGCTTTGATTCAGAAGTAAGGATGGGCAGCTGATGATACAGACACAGAGTTTCATGGGACAAGGTCTGAGAAGAAGGTTGGGGACCGTACCGCGTACACTGAAAATGAGAGTGAAAATACTGTCTTTAATTAATACCGATTAGACAAAGTATTTTTCGCTACATTTATTGTTGTTTTGTTTTAAGTAATCCTCATGTCTTTATCTTAACTATCGTCTTCCATCTGTCCTCCTTTTTCGTCTTTTTTTTTTTTTTTGAACTTTTTCAAGACCCTTGCCTGATGAAAACATGATTGCACTTGGTTTATTATTGTATTGACTGCGTTCAGTTTCAGAATTCTAGGTTATTATTGTTTACCAAATGAAACAATCGAATACTTTTGACTTCAGTGTATTATTTTTTGGCATACATTTGGCATATACTAGAAGAGGAAATATGTCTAAAGCTCGGATACAAGATACAGCGTCCGAGGGCTAATACTTTGATACCGAGCTGTGAGAAGGCACTTCTCCTATGCAGCTCAGGGGGATTTGAAGAGGGAATGAATGAAGGAGAAAAGGAGAAAGAGAGATGTGTGGATAGACATCAGTCTGTTACGCAGTGGTGGTCACGTGTCATAAATCTGAGCCAAGCTCATTAACGCTTTTACTGGCAGAGAAGAGTTCGATCTATTTCATTCTGAAGCTTACAAGAGGTGTCTGAGACCAGAAGCAGCAATGAAACATGCATTTGCACATCCACCATTTGCCTCCTCTTACCGGATCGATGCAAGCAAGCGGCAGTTTGAATTAATTGTCAAAACTACAAGGGCAAGATAATAACTGATGCCACTCTTTTCGTCTTTTTCTTATTCTTGGGAAGACATTTGTAATCCGGGTAACTGATTTCATTGCTATCTGTGGTTGCCAGTCTGGTTTTCATCGCCGTCCTCTATAGTCCCTTCAATTGAGTCGTTTGCATCCGTTAGTACTACCGCTAACACAGCCATAGGTTTTTCATTCATTCCCTTTTTAAAACCGACGTTGTCTCAGGATGTAGTCCATTTAAGTTGCTTTTTATGTCAAGAAAAACCTCGTCGATCTTACTTGTATATCAAAGCGACTCAAGAAAAAAGGAATCACGTGATAAAATCGGAAACAAAATCCCCCTTGAATACTCCACACTACCCCCTTAAGCCTAAAACCGAGGACCTGGCTTTCCATGCTTTCAGGAGAAGACATTAAAGAGGTGCCCAGTGAAGGACATTGGCGAAGTCAGATTTGTAGAAGGTATCCTGAAAGTCATTTTTGGCTTCCAAAAGGCTCTCCCAATTCACTTTAAAAAAATGGTATTCACCAAATTATATCATGGTGCCTTGCTCTCGGGAAGTCATTATATGTTTACGAGGGTTAATGGTAGAGAGAAGGAGTAGTGTTTACCTACTTGCAACTATTCTAAATTAAAACAAAAGTTAAAAAAAGAAACAGATAAATACAAAGCATTACTAAATCCCATCAAAGCTGATAAAGAAACTAAAGGTAGGAAGCTGAGTTTGCCATTCCACGTTGATCTTAAAGATGGATAACCACACATTGTCAAAAAAAAAAAGAAAGAATCACAAAGGCAGGATACCATGTTTATTCTATGTATTCTGGCATATTGACATCATGGATGCAACGTCTGACGAGGGCGTAACGGGACCGGTGACCGCATAATTGCGATTGGATTGTGATGCAAGGTGCGCTCGACAGCGCGTTCTGTGACGTCACTGTACTACAAGAGAAAACAGAGCAAAAAGAGAGAAGGCGAGTTTTAAATGTCACACCACTATTCTCGCGTTGAAATCAAAGAAAGAAACGCACAAACATTTTTTTTTTTGCCCACCCTTTTCTGTCGCTGCTTTTCGGTCTTTTACAGACAAGCGTTCAATTTAGACCTCCAGACCCTGTCTGCTGAGACTGACAGAGGCAAAACATCTCAATTGATAAAGGCTGTCATTAACACAACTAAGTCTCTCGCGCTTCATTATCACGAAGGGAATGCCATCAGCCCCATCACAAAACAGTGAATCCGTGACGATTACTCCTAGTCAAAAAAACACGAAACGTATACATATTCAATCGAAATTTAGCACTGGTGACTGTTAGTTTTGACATGAAGAGAATCAAACCCAAAGTTTTCACTAGGGAGGAATTCACGTTCAGCTATAAAGTTATTCGGACTGTCACTGCCGGCTTCCGATGCAAATTACCCCAGCAAACATAGAAGCTAGAAATTTATTCATAACCTCACTCAACAAGCTTGAAAATTCAACATCAAAGATGAGCGCAATCAGGATGATGTTATCGGAGAAAACAGATTCAATATGCCAGTGGCAGGCTTTAGACAAGGGGCTGCAGAAGGTCTGGAGCAGCAGCATCAGGCAGACCCTGAAATCATATCCTTGGTGCCGCAACTTTCAAGCAAGGAAGAGGACGAAACGCCTTAATTTATCTCGCGAAAAAAACGCATAAATAGACAGAATTTAAATGTCTGGAAATATTTTTTTTTAGTCTTCTGTGGCTCCGTTCCTAGACATGTAACTGTAGATGAGCTCAACCTTTCTCGGATCGACATGATTACATGTGGGAATAATATACTAGCAGACTTTCCACACTTTAGTCCTATTTCCTGGAGGAGCATGTAGAAGTCAGGCTCAAGTTTATTTTTTCTTTTTTTTGAATTCTGATTTGAGTGAATTTTTTTTTTTTAAATTTAAGAACGCGTGTAGCCTTAGATAGACAACAGCGGTGTAAATGTATTATTATTTATTACTTTGGTTAAACTCTTTTAACACTTTTCTTTTCTGGTTGCAGACGATATGAATTTCTTTTTATCGACATAATGAAGACGTGATGTGCTCTTTTGTATTGTATCCTCATTGTATTGCATTGTATCCTATTATATTTCATTGTATCCAGCTGCACTGTCTGCTTTTTCATTGCTGATACTCTTGTCCTTGTGCTTATTTCTTCACACCAGCTGAAGATAATTCCTGACCACTTAAACTGTATGTTATACTCTCCCTTTCTTATTTCTTTCTCTCACTCCCCCTGGGTCTCTTTCTTCGTGAACGTGTTCAAGAAAAATAGTAAGTGGTATTCTTTCCGTCGGATGTATTGTCTGGATCTCTTGTTTTTCGTGTAAGACATCTATCTGGTTTCCACAGAGGCAGGATTAGTTTTATTTCTGCGTGAGAGACAGTAACCCAATCGCAATCCTTTTGTCCTTTTAAATCTGTTCTCCTTAGACTTGCGACAAACGACTACTTCTGGTCAGGAAGCTGTTTCTTGGAAGACAATTGGTCTTTACCTCCTGAAAGGGGATTAAGTTGTTGTTGTTGTAGTAAAGGAGAATAAGCCACTGGGCAAGCTGTTTTCGGTAAACTTTGACAGATGGCAGGTCAGGATTGTGTTGAGACGGCTTCACTCGACAGTTGATCGCCATTTCTAGGGTTTGCTTTAATCTTGTAGTGTGTTATACGATTACATTGTCATGCTGCTGTCTGTTTGATACATTAGCTTCGCCTTATTTTTCTCGTTTTGTCTTCTCCTCCTGATTCAATGTCTTTGATACGCCCTCCACTCCTAACAAATGTCTCTTATTGTCCCCAGGGACGTGTGTGCAAATTATCAATGTTTCAAAGTTTACACACACACAGAAGGGGTGGGGGAGGAAAGAAGGATACATAAACAGACGACAACTTTTTTTCTAAGGTATAAACATACCATTTTATTTTAAATTTAGCCCTTGTCCTAGAGACCTAGACGAATATTATGCTAAGCTGCTAGAATACTATCACAACAAAAGGTATGAGGAGTATGAAATTAAATGATGATGGGAGAGATGAATCAATACTTTAAGTGGCTAAGGCGGCCTTTAAGTGCAAACAATTGCCCTCACCTAAGTGGCCCACTTAACCCTTCCAGGTCTGCTCTCTACTATTAACCCTGTAATGCGGGGTAGGGAGGGTGAGCAACAACAAAGAGGACCCCACCGTGAGTCGCTGGCAGCTCATTTCCTTCCATCTTCACCCTCCATCCATCCGAAGCAAGGTCATCTCTCTCGCCGGACCAGCCATCCGTCTTGCCGTCGGGAGGTTGGCCCACAGGTAGAAGCGCCATCATTTCGCGCCCAGCCTCCGCTACAGAAGAGTTCCCCGTGCGTGCCTCGCTTTCGATTGTGAAGCGCGTGGTGGAGATGAGGCAGGCTAGTGTCATCCTGGCTCCCTCCAAACGGCCATCCTTGTCTCCTGGGACTCTCTCCTCTCTCAGCTCTCTGTCCCTCCGTGTGACGCCATGTAGAGACAACCTGGCGACTTCCATAGTGTGAAGTCTCGGCTTTTCTCGTACACCTTGTGCGTTTTTTTTTTTTAGTATTTTTTTTTTTGTTGTTTTTATTTTTTTTGTTTGTTTCTTGCAGCTACATGTAACTCTTAATTTGTGAAGTAGTTGAAAAAAATCGAAAGGCGAAAAAATAAAATCTGGACTATTAACTTCAATCAGCATGTACGGCACGCAATATTTTGTTTCCTTTTTTGTTTGAATTTTTAAAATTTTTGACATTTATGTGGAATTATAAATCTCTGGTGTTTCGATCCCTTCCAACTTCCCACCAGTTTGAGGCTTAGTCTGTGATGAATGCTCCAAGTCTTTGCAGAGGCTGTCCTTTGGGAGGAAAGGGAGGAAGTCTTTCCGTGAGTCCTTGACCTGGTGCCCTACAAGCGATGAACACTGATTATTGGTTCAACGTGCGTCTTCCCTCCTTTCCAGTAAGTACTTCAAAGTACTGTAGCATCCAAATATTAGGCATAAAGACATCCGACAGGAAGATATCTTTAGTAATAAAAAAAACCAACAGAATGTACCGTGGCCATGTGATCTTTCTTGCACATTACAGCAAGAGTCATTCCAATGATACAAGGATGTCCGATAGCTTGCCGTATAGAAAAGGTCAAATGTCAGGAGTGGCCGGTGGCTTTTTACATGTCACTGCGTGGTTTTTGCGCTCCGCATGTAAAAGTAAAAAAAAATTGGTAGATTGTTTCCTCTCAATGTTTAATGAACGTTTTTCTGGCATTATTATTATAATAATATTAATAATAATATTATTATTATTTAAAAAATACGTTTGGTACGTGAAATGGAACAGTTTGTGTACAAAAAGTGTTGGTCTTACACAGTGTAGGCACCTTTCTCTATTGATTCCGACAAACATGTTTCGCGGTTACCTTTTGTCGGAAAAGTAGAAAACTCCTGACACCTACATACCATCATCTCCAGACGCCTTCGACCACATTACTGTGGGGCAGGGGCGCGGGCAGAGAGCCCTATATTGCTCCCTCGGTGCCGGAAGCTAGCTGATTATGCCCCTTTGACACCCTTGTCGCTCGCCTGCTTCCCCCTCCCACTCCTGTGGGCAATTCTGATGGTGAAAAGTAGCCAATAGACGGCGCAGGCATTTAGTTTGAAAATTAAATTACTGAGGCTAGACGATGACAGGAGAGAAAAGACTGCAGATTGAATGAGCACGCCTGGCCGAGCCCAGCTAATATTACCAACGGGAGGAAAAGGTGAGGTACCATCGAAATGCAAGTTCAAAAGTGTCTTCGACTTTGGCAAGGGGCGATGATAGAAAAAAAAAATAAGAAACGGTTTTGAAAAAGACTGTATCACACTTAAATTCCGGACTTCTGTATATGAAAACACAACTCTATACTTGAAACCAGTCACAAGTTACAAGCATTATACTATATTATGTAAAAAAAAAAAAATAATGGAAGCTCGATAAAAAAAGAAACCTTTAGAAGTCTATTACATTGTTAAATTTGTTTCCCACGTGGCAGTAGAATTCTCTTTTATAAATTGGACCAAACATAGCCAATACATCGTATATGGTAATATATTCTAATTAACAGAAGGAAGAAATTTTATGGTTCAGATGTTATGATCTTCATTTGCATTTGCTTCTTTATAAGTCACAAAAGGCTAATTCGATCTCAGGGTGGTTTTATTTGTGGTGTATAGGTGGCATGTCCCGAGAAAGATGTTAATCCAAGTTGTCAGCGCACCTTTGTTTGCGTGGAACCTCGTTGTTGCATCAGTTCACTTCATTAGAAGCAAGCCTCTTCTGCTCTCAGATTTAATATTCTGCTCAATTTTTCAGGGGAAGCTAGCTTTCACCTTTTCTTGTGTCGATTTTGGGCACTCGAAACGGTTTTAAATGAGCCGACCCTTTTTTATATGTCCATCTAGCACTCCATTTTCCAGCCCCTACTTTTTTAATAGTGACGACCGTTTTTGCTTCTCATTTCAACATTTTACTCACGCGACTTTTTAACCCTCCATCACGTTTTTAAATGCAAAGTGCGTCTTTCTGTCTACTCGTTTGTTTAATGGCGAAACCCGTGTTTTTTTGTGGAAACACCTCTCAAAGCTTTGAGCCACACGTAGCTCGCATTTAATCCAGTTCTGATATTTTATTTATTTAATTTAATTATTTATGTCTTTGGCTCTCTCTCTCTCTCTCACACACACACTCTGATACACTAACAAAATAACTAATCAAAGACCAAAAGACACAAATAATGAAGAATTGCAGCAAAAAGAACACAAGAGAGAAAAGAAGGGATGGATGCTAGAAGTATTTAGGTAAAGAAACTTTTTTTAACTATTACAAAGTTAGAGCTTAATCTGAAACATACTTGTTCGGCAGACTGCATGCATTACTGTTTGTGTGTGTGTGTGTGCATATATATATATACTTTTGCTGCAAGTAAGGAGGGATTGTGCGCTTGAAATGGAGAGTGTAATAAAAAAACATCATCATCATCATCATCATCATCATCATCATCGTCATCGTCATCGTCATGTCGTCGTCTGAGACTAAAGATTTTTTTAATGCTTTCTAATTGTTAATTCTGAGCTCACCTGTTTTAAAAAGAGAGATTAGAGTGTAGAGAGATTAGGTGAAAAGGATTAAAGTGAGGTTTGATGAGGATTTGAGGTTTGTGCAAAAAGAAACTGCCATCATGTGGGCACGCAAAGGAGATATCAGAATGAAGGGTTAGAAAGAAACTTAGCAGGACAGCAAGACTGAAAGCAGGCAGATGATATTAGGACATCTAAGCAAAAATTCTTCATCTGAACATGGAGATGGGGATGATCACAGAAAGACTGGACTCACTACAACGTGCGACAGACGCTAGAGTTCAAGGAAGGCTAGCAAGGATGAAGAAGTTATGGAGGTGCTTGTGAACAGGAGTGAAACTGTGAGGACAGGGGACTCCCAAACGGTCAGCTGACTATACAAGATTGACCAGGCTAACAATGTTAACTGCCTCAGTGACTTGATACGCTTCGTCGCCTCCAATCGTCAACAGACTACCTTCCCCATGTCTCGAGTCTTCTCCTTCAAACTACTTCCCACCATCCTACGGGTGTCGATGTATGGGGCTCGCCACAATTGGAAGGAGAGGATCTCCGGCGCGTTAGCATGCAAGTCAACTTCGTCGCGGGGAGGAAGCCATGATGGCGGTGGGGTGGAGGAAGAAGTAGAGCACACTCTGTTGCCAGGAGAGTGGCAGTAAAGTTGTAGTAATAATGTAGGAATGGTGAGAGGAAGCGTGGAGACCGACTACCAACCTCGTATGTGAAGAGGTGTAGCCAAATGCAGACCACTAGACAAACGGGACGGGGATGTTTCGTGCCACGGAGATGCTGTCTCTGTAGAGGCCAGGTTAGTGCCTGCAGGCCAGTCAGGAAGAAGCCAGGCAGGATGAAGATGGGTGTGGTGAGGCAGTGTCAACCTGCCACCAGTAGGGAGGTACACTTAATGACCGAGTATCTGGTCGTCGTCCGTGGAATCAGAAGCCAGGCAGGAAGAAGACGACTAACGTCACTGAAGACAGAAAGTTTGTACAAGGAGGGACTGGGTACACGGTGACCTACGATATATATATATATAGACATACGGTATATATATATATAATTCAGTATCGTCTGCACCACCAGCACCAGACCAAGTACACATAAATCTTGCTGTCGTCTGTGGAATCAAGAAGGACGGTACCCTTCTCCAAGGAGATTCGTTCTGGAACGCAGGAGGGGAACGAGGAACGCTGGAGGTAAACCACGGTAAAACCTCACCTTAGACTGGAAAAAAATGGAACTTTATGTGTCAAACACATGTGATTATATGAAGTAAGAGAAAGTCAACTTCTGACACTTCTATATTCGTTGTCATGAAGTATTTGGTCAACTGCCGGCACGGCTTCAGCTTTCCGCCAAAGTCTAAGAGTGGCAAAGACTCCAGGGAAAGTGGGAACGGAAGAGAACCTTCTCGGAAAAAGCAATCAACGACGATGGACCGTTGGGACTGCGAGCTGTGGTCGTAAAAAGTTTGCCTGATTGGGTTACCTGCGACAGATACCCGGCTGTACGTAGCACTGCTCATCTCGGTGCGTCTGACTGTGTGTTCATGACAGTGCAGCTGTCGAGGACACAGACTAACATCAGTTCCGTGTCGCCGATGAAAGGGAGAAGGAATACTCATCGCTCCCGAAACTTGTAGGGGGACCGTGTTGGTGAGATACAAGAAGAGAGTCATCAGAGTGCAGACCTGCTACTCACCTCATCACAAGCCTGGACATGCAACATGTAAACAGAATTTTCACAGAGAGCAGCAGTAACAATGTGAGAGTTGATTGTGGCTGTAACGGGAGTAAACAGCACTGTGTCATTGGAAATACGGATAGCACGGACATACTGGAACCCATTTCAGATAAGTCCTGTTGTTGTATGCATGTATTTTCATAATTTGCATGTTTAATTAATATGTTCTTGCTGTCCTTATCGGAGTTTTTATAGCCCCTTTTAATTAAACTTTTTCACACAAAAAATATATTCCGATGGTTCTGGGAGTCTCTAGCTTATTAAAGGGAGATAAGACATCGACAATTGCGCACCTTTAACTCGGCAACCACCTCCCCCTCCCCGCCAACACAACACACACACATACAAACATAGGCATGCAGGGAGGGTGATTCAATCGTCCTTAAGGACAGAAGTGAGCCCTTGAATAAAAGTAGAAGGAATCTACAGGTAGTCATTATTGTTCAGCTTCGCACGGTTGCCCTGAGCAACACACTCCAATATCGACCTTCAGTAAAACAAGGCATGGAGGAAAAGCAAAGGTTTCCAGGACATTTCCGCCTCAAAAGTCACACAAATAAAACACGAGATTCCCAATGCCTTATTTGTGCTTCCACTCACTTCCGGAATATAACGGCTCAAACCAGACATAAGAATGCCTCTAAGAGTAGTGAGAGTGATAAAAAAACAACAACTACAAACTACAAAAAAAAAAAAAAAATAAATAAAAAATTGAGGGTGAAGTATGGAGCTACAGCATGTAGACTGATTTTGAGACCCAGTTTGTTTTCACCAGTTTAAACAACTTCATAATGTCCTTCCCGCTTCGAAAAACTAGAATTATTAATGTGTGCAGCCAGTAATATACAGAGCCCATTAAAGAGGAGGACAGTGAAAATGATGAACAGACAAACATAAACTGATAAATGGCTAGGTCAGGTTAGAATAGGTAGACAGTATATTATCGTTTTCAATACTTAATTAATATTTATATTGAATTGTTTTCTTTTTAAAATAACTTACTCTATAATATTTGATAATTTGAAACTATATCCCCACTGTATGGTAGCTGTAATAATGTACAGAAACAATTAGGATCAGAGAGGCCTACGTATTTAATGCTTTTCCTTTAATTAGTCTATTTGCAAGCGATTTAACTAGAAAGCATCGAAATGTCTTTGTAGGATGAAGGTGACTAAAATATTCAACCAGTCAACAAGCAAGAAAATGTCCATAAACATACAAAGGTCTGATTAAAAAACGCAATCATGCTTCTTTATGGACTTCAGAGACTCAGATGCGCGCAACATGATTTCTGTTCAGGCAACTCATCTTTGGAGAAAAAAAAAATTAGCATCGCATTTCAACAAGGCTTCCACGAAATCTTTTACAAGCATTTTGCTAGTCGGATTACTCATTGCCGCTCCTTTTGCTTGTTTGTCACGGGAGATTAATAGCACTCTCTGAATCGGAATTGTTTTTCTCCATGCGTTATGTACATTCTGTGTCTCTTGGCATCATGACTGTGCATCGTGCTGTGTTTTTGTGCGACTTCAGGTGCGTGACTTCCAGGTGTAACCGTCACTGAAAGGACAATGTTTTTATCTTGCAAACGTCACTGGAGTCTAGTTTATTTATTTCCTCGCCTAAACTTTATAACCACAAGCGATGACGTGTGAGAATGAGCCTAGGCTACACTTCTGTCTACGATGATGATGATGACGATGACGATGACGATGATGATGATGGTTGTTGTTATTATTCCAGCAGATTCCACCGACCGTACACAACACGACCACGCAAAACAATAAATCTGTTTGAAGCATTTATGTGAAAGATGAGCTTCAAGGTATTGTTTTCAAAGCTCCTTGTACCTGAAGGGAGCTAAGAGGGGAATTCTAAACTTGACGACCAGATGAGATTTGAAAAGATCGTTTACCAAAGATAGAAGGGTTTTCAAATGGGAGGGTGTCATATAACTTGTTTATTTTCCAGGTATAAATCTCATCAGATTAATTTTACCGAAAAGACGAAAAAATATTTCTGGAATCCTCAGCTGACATGCAGAACAGTTGCAGTTTTTTTTTTTCGGGGAAAGATAGTTCTTCTAGAATGAGTAAGCTGGACAGTGAGCTTTGAAATGCACTGAAACTGGTTGATATTAGTGAGGTGTGTTAGCGTTGGGGGATAATAAGTGCGAGGAGGTATATATTATAGACTCCGTCAAGGCATCTGGTCGTTTGTATGGCTTTCGAAGACAAAAGTTTCTACATCTGCAACTCTACAGGAGTATTGGGCAAAGGCCGCATCTGTGACCATAATTTACCTTGCAATTATCATCTTACTCTACTTAGAGTAAATATACAATCTTTTGAACAATTATAGGAGACACAAAGATAATGCTACCCACACAATAAAAGGATACATATAAAACTTATTCCATTGTTTACACTGTTTACTGCTGCATAACTTAGTAATGGTGTTTACAAGAAAAAATAGAAACTGTACTATGTACTCTGTGGAGAGAGAGAGAGGGAGAAAGAGAGAAAAAAAAGGAGGGAAAGATGATCGAACAGGCTGTAGACTGAGGATTTTTTGCTGAACAGGGGAGAGAATCGAGACGCCAATGAATTACGTGGTTATATTTCGTTACTAGTGAGGTCAGCGGGGGGATTGCATCAGTCCGTGCTGGGGGTAAATTGCGAGCGGTGATATATGTGGCCATAAGGGTGATGAAGATAGGTTTGCTCGCACTGACACAGAGCTGCGACGGTTTGCCACACTATAATTAATGTGCGTAAGTGTTGTTAGTCACCTCACGCGCATGCCCTCAAATAGGTCAAAGGTGATAAGATGTCGATGAAAAACGACTGTCCAAAATTAATATAATAATAAAAAAAAACACGTAGTAAAAATATTCTGTGCATTCTGAATAGGTCTTGGAGCAATCAGGCTTTCCGTGTCCTCAAATGACTTTATCTTTAAGGAGTATGATTTGTTTGTATATCAAACACATGGCAAGTACATCCCATAATTTAAAGAACAATGTTTAAAAAAAAATTGATGGTAGAATCAAGAATCGTCTGTAAATGTTGATGCGAATTTTTTTTGAAAATTGCTCTAACCGCATTTTTATGAAAATCAGTTGATAGCAGAACGAAGACCGACGAAAAGAAGAGATAGAGACTGGAAGGAGAGAGAGAAAAATGGATGTTTATTCAGTACCATTTTCGTCCACAATAAAAAGAATAAAATCAAAGTAAAAGAGAAGGTAAACTCTTGCGAACATTTATCATGTGGCCAATGTTCTACAGAATTATTACTAAAGAATAGTCTCTGGTGTATGCTTGGAACGCCATCGTTCGTGGGTGGGCATCCCATACGACATCTGGCCAAAATCGGAGACCTTTTTTTCTCAATTTCTTGAAAGAAGATGCCACGGCACTGCTCCTTCCGCCTTGGTTCATGGGAACAGCGGTTGGAACTAGATAAGCAAATGGGGTTGGGTCAGTGGCAGCAGGAGGAACTGACAGCGTCAGACAGCTAAGTGATACCAGAGAAATATATGCCCTGACACTCAGCTCACCAGAAATATATCCCCATTTCTTAAAAAAAAAAATTCAATGAAGCCAAAACCAGGCGACAGAAGTCTGGTGAGCTTAGTATCTGGTGGCTGACGGGGGTGAAATTTTCACAAATGAAATGATTGCCCTTAAGTAAATAAATAAGAAAAGAAAACAGCCTGAAAGCGCGTGTGGCAGATGACCCACCTCTCTGTTTAAGTTATATTTTCAAAATGACATCACTCGCACGTGAAATGCAATTTTGACATTATAATGGAGTCCGCAGCCTGACATGCTGTGAACGATGCAGCTGCGCAGATTTGCATCATTTTTCTGACACTTTATGTTCGGCCCGGGGAGTAGGGCTCTGTCCAAGATTAGATCGAGTCACGTGAGGCCTCCCTTCCCCCTAAGGCTGTAGAGGGAGGTGAACAGAAAGAAGAGGAAGAGAATTTTTTTTTTGGTAGAATGACACGATCAACTGTCGGTCCTTCATCCCCTGTTCCCTCTCTCCCTCCCTCTACCCCCTCTTACACAGTTGTCTCGATGTTCGACCACTCTATCCTTTGGCATTTGCTCTGGTCCTGTCGACTGCTATTGGCAGTAATTAAGAAAAATCCTGGTCGATTAAGTCAACGAATGGTTGACGTGAGTAGCCGGCCCTTTAGTTTGACACTCTTTTTGTCTTTTGAATTAGCTGTCTCCTGGCACAGGCAGCGGGCCCAGGGAGGGAGAAACAGTTCTTCCCGGTATAGTCAATCTGCAAATCGGCTGCGGAAGTCAAAGTGTAAGGTCAAGAGGTCACCCACAACGTCGCGTTCCTTTGACGCTTGGCGAGGCTCTTTCTTAATACATAATTAAGTTTAACATCGTAGCCTCCATTTTAAGGCCTCGATTGAGTGGTGGCGTGTCTGACATGACAGAAAAAGAGGCTTGTGGCAAGGTTTAGAATTGGCGTATTGTGAGATGAACAGGAACAGCAGAAAAGTATGGGTGGATATGGGGGTAGTAGATTGTCCTCGTTAGAAATACGTTAACCAATGAATGTTAACCCCGGGCGTTTCGCAGACTGAAGCCAAAATGACCCTCTTATCCCTCCTCCCCACCCATGCATCCTGTTTGAATTTTCTTTGTATTGTCTTTATTCGAGAAGAGCGACATCTGGAGCCTGACAGGCAGGGTGACAACCCCCAATTGATGCTCGTCCTGCTCATGGGGTGAACTATCCGACATCTAAGTCCTGCAGCTTTTTTCCTTGGAGACCCGTTGTAAGTGAATACAGCAAGGGCTTGGGTTCTGGCGAATCGAGCAACGTCTCTCCTCCGGCAGCATGGTCACGTGTGTTAACCTCCCGTCAGCCTCTGCGCCTGCGCGCTGAGTGTTGATTGATGGACAGACTGCTGCAGGTCGTCACTGACTCAGACGCACGGGGGACAGATGCTGGATCATTCAGGTTGACAGGCAGCCGGGTCGTCTGCTCGTGTATACGAGTAGAGTTCACGTCGCAGCACAAGAAATGCGTGGCATTTTATTAGCTGGGTAAAATATTGCTCTTAACTCAGCCCACGCTCTGAAAACCATGTTTTTCTCCTCTTCCGGAGCAAGCAATAAATTGTGAGATGGCACAAGAACAGAGAGTTTAAAAACACGCGCTGTCGTTTATTTTACGTGCACACACGCACATGAACAAACGCACGTATCCACAGATATCAAAAGTACAGGTACACATAGAAACAGAACAAGACACACATACATACAAACGATTATATATATACTGAACAAAACAGTTAAAGTGTTTAAATATACCATAGTGTACTAAAATAATAAACATTTTTGGATTCACTTCGATCATCGTTTCCTCTTTTATCATATATGCCATTTCTTCTTGTGATTCTTCTTCTTCCGTTGTTGTTCGTGCTCAGACCAGCTTTGCCTTACAATTTTAGTTTAAAGCACTGGTAGAAAAAGATTAACGAAGACCTTGCAGGTGCAAAGAGTGTCTGGCATCCAAGTTCGTGCTGATGCATGACAAAAAGGGAATTCCATTATCGCTCATCTGTTCCAGAAGAAACCTTTACTAGGATCATCATACATGTATCTGTTTAAAATTACAGAGAAGAGACGAATAAACAAAACGACATTCTTCACATTCGGCTTAGTATCAGCTGATGTCCATCTTCATGCATTTGCTTTTAATTTTCTGATACACGCTGAATGTTTGCTTTCAGAACCCTAGGTTTTGTTTCGCTAGTATTTGAGCCATGAAGAATGTACTGGCAAATGGAAAAGAAATAAAAAAAAACAAAAAACAGATATCCTTTACCGAAACGGCCTTCTACATTGGCTGAGCTCAATGCCGAACCTAATGTTTCGCCAAAATGTATTTTAATTCAACCGCGCGGTCTCAATATCCAGATGGCGAAGACCATTTTGCAAGGATCATCACAGGACCTTCTAGCGATGGCCGATGTTTTCCGGTGCTCGCGACCTCCCAAAGCGCGGCGCCATAAAATGAATTGACCTCAGGTCGTCAACACGGTCGTTGGAAGTTTAATTTGTTCTTCCTCGCACGGCGGGGACTGTGTGTTTAGTGATTCCTCGCATGATGATGGCAAGGAACGAACCAATAGCTGTTCGTCCAATGTAGTTCAGTCTCGCTTGAATGTTGAGGTTAAACTGATACGCAAGTAATAAAATTCTATAATGTTAAATTTGTTATTCACCACGTATCACCCGCCCCACGCAAAGAATGACATAGCACTTTGTTTTCATTTGTCTACAAATAAAACTCTGTCGTGACTTTCCTCTGGTAAACATGGTTGGCTAAAGGGGAAAAATCTGAGCCTGACCTCAGACTGTGGTAAACTCTTTTCCTCTCCTTCTCGCTGATATATTCTCTGAGGCGGTCCCTGGGCTGGCTCTGTTAAGTACACTCCGGTGTTGGATGGTATGAGACATAGCCGATGACTTACTGGTTCTGTTTTTCCCCCAAGGGACCCATAGCATCCTTCCTTACGCATCTCGACGAACAAGCCCGTCTCTACCCCTCCCGCATATTTTCCGAAGTCCCAGACAGACCAGCTGTTTGTTTCCCTATACTTTTTTCTCATACGGTTCCTTGGCGGTCTTTTTTTGGCATGCTCTGTGGCCATTACGCAGAAAAGGAAACGAACCCAGCCATGTTCTACAAGGCGGGAAACAACTAAAACCTTTCAGCAAGTCGCGCCTAGAGACAAGAGAGAGTCAGCTGCAGTGTATCGCGAGTGGCACCTCCAATTTGTCAGGCAGCCGTGAACACGCACTAGGGATGTTTATCGTAATCCCGCATCGTTTATCACATCCTCGCCACCAGATCTTGCCCGATTGTGGGCTATGAGGATTGAGCTCGGTTGCTGGAGGGTGGGGGAGAAGAAGAAGAGGATGGAGAAAGATGCACCGGCTTCACAACACCGGTCCGGTCCTTCAGCTTTTGCTGTCTAAGGAGTCCGCCACTTGTCATACGTTGCTGCCGGAAGATCTGAGCTTTCTCTCACTCTCTAACACACCCACACACCCACACACACAAGCTGCTGGCACCAGGTACTTTACCGAAGGTATTTCTGTAAATTTCTTGGCGAATGTCTGTTTTTATTGCCTGCTATATTTCGCAGCGTGGAATTGCAGACGCAACAATTTGGGACAGCGCCTTTGTTTCCAGCCTCTTTCTGAGTTTTTTTTTTTTTCTTTTTTTTTTTTTTTTTTTTTTTTGAGTTTCTCTTTGGTTTAGACTCACATGCTGGGTCACATGTCTATAGGCATCACTTTTTTTAGCTTTCCATCCTTCTTGACAACACAATCAGCACTCGCTTTAGAAAGCAAAGGAATAAAGATTTCCTTAGGGATAAAGAACCCCAAGGCCCTGCAAGATTCGTGTGCAATACACACACACACAGAGAACATAATAAGTTTTGGTAATAAAATAAAAAATTCAGTAGCAGTATATTATGTAGCTTGTTTTGGGTCCATCATTCTCGGTGTTCAGTAAGCTGATATTATTAAGATTCTAACTTACAATTTTTAGCTTATTTCTAACTTACTTTTTACGAGAACACAGGCCACGAAACTTTAGGATACAAAGGGGTATCTTTATTCCAGTTCATAATGATATATGCAGAAGTAAAACACGTTGCATCAAAAGCTCCATCATAGTTTATTGTATCAACAAAGCTGAAGCCACGGAGCAAGTGTGACAATAAACTGTGTTTCAATTATTTACAACTTATTTTTCTGTTATTGTCTCTGTTATTTGTTCAATTCTCAGCGCTATCAAGGGATTTGTTTCTAAAGGGATGTTGATCAGAGGAACATTTTTAGGGAAAAGTGTAACTGAAAGTAAAGTTATAGGACAAGGTGGGTTTAACATGTCAAGCCATGAATTCGATATTTTTAGAGGATACTTCAAACTTGTAATATTAAACATTGTATCTTCTATATTGAATAAATTAGGTTAGTATGCTCTTTGCTGTTGAGTTTATGAGAATGAACGGTATACTTCATTTACTCATTTTGAAAAAGGTGTTTTGATTCTATTATTACTTTGGATTATTTTTATTTTAAAAAATAGTGTTATAGGAAAACTATTCCAATCAGTTAAAACCATGTGTGTACGTGATAACACTTGTGGCAAGTGCGGCGCCCACCTGACTGCTTGTTGTCAGCGCCAAGCCTGCTTTCTTTTCTTTTACTTGTGGAGGAATTAGTCCCATTAATAAATAAAGGAAGACAAGATATTAAATTGCTTGTGCATGTGTGTGCTGATTATGTCGTTTTTGATTCCACTGGTCTGCAGAGTTTAATGTTTAGAAAATGTCAAGTGTCCAATCTTTGTTCTAAGGGTAGTTTTTAGTTCCTCAGGTGCAAATGGTAGCAAGCGTTCCATCATTTTCTAAGCAGACAAAAGAGTATGGCTCTGAATTCAAAATGCCAATTCAGGAAGGTGTCATTTCTTTGTAACAGTGTTTCTGTTGCTAATTTATACATGCTTACGCGAATCAAGAAACGTGCTTTCATCATCAAGATCAATGAAAAAATCGATGCTGTTTGATGGTTTGATATAAACTACTTTTACACCTGTAAGCATTAAGTTCTAGGATTGGAAACACACGGACTGGTAATTAGGCACACAGTTTAAAAGTTTGTCATTCTTGAAACTGATTTATAAAATAACTTCGGCGTCAAAGGCCATCAAGCTGTTACTACAAAATGTCAGTCATAAGGACTACACACCGGACATATCTTAACAAAATCATTTGTCAGTATGTGTAAGATTTATCACCAAAGTTATAGAAGGCATTATGATGTCTGTCATCTATAACCCTGAGTTGAGTATGTGTGCTCTCCCCCTCATCCCACACACAAACCAAAAATAAACACAAACGCTGTTGTAAACGCGCTTCGCCTCTCCAACACTGAAAAATCCACACCTACTTTACACCCAACTCATGCATAATTATGTGCAATCAACTCTAATTAAAATGTAAACATTTTAGAAAGAAAACAAAAGCTTCAAACAGAATATTGTTTTGGGATAAATACTCATTGAGACTGAAGTCTCCAGCAACACCAACAGTAACGGCATCAATGGACATGGAGTGCTCAAACAAACAAACAAACAAACAAACAGCAAAACAAACAACAGAACAAACAACAGAACAAACAAACAAAGAAAGACAACGGAACCTTCAAAAAGAAAGCACACTTTGCAACCCCCGAAAATGGAGGAGGAAGGTCAGAACGCTATATATCTTGCAAGTATTTTGAGGTTAACCGGAAATGCAAGGATCTTTCTGCTCGTCGTCGCCAATTAAGGCATGCCTAAAATCGATTTCCGGTAACAGCGACTTTTCGCCGGAAATTTGATGAAGGTCGCACGCGCGCGCACACTATGTCTTGGCGAAGCACGGGCAAAACAGCGGCGGGAAATATTTATTGACCACACCAACGATCGTGTGTCCTGGGTTTGTCCAGAGCACACTGCCAGCGCGGCAACCCCGGGTTAGGGACCGGGTGGGGTGGCCTCACAATTTATCTTGTACTTCGCTCTTGAAAAAAAAAAAAAAGAGAGAGCTCATGTATAGAGCTTACGAGGATTATAGAGAGGAGGAAGATTCTGTGGAGGTATGCTAAGTAAGGCTAGGCGCATGTGCGGACGCTGATTGAATGAGAACAGAGATAATAGAAGGTAAAGAAAGTGGGAGAAGGAAGAGAACAGGTTTTAATTTACAGGTCATTGGAATGTGTGTTCTTTCTTAAAAAGCACCTCCGTTTGTTAGAGAAATACAGTTTATATATATATAATGGCATTTTTGCGCTAATTGATAATATTATTGAAATAGAAATAGGATATATTCTCGGAAAAGACAATAGTTAATACATAAAAGTAAATAAAAAATTATATTAATTAGTAGCTTATAAAACAAAATTTAACACATTTATATAGATTAATCTTTCGTAAGCAGCTGTCTGCTCACTGTAATTTACTTACACATTATGTACTCATACAAGCAGAGACATGTTGATAGGGTGTGAGTAAAATTAACACGTATACACACAGTGGAGGGAGACCAAGGAGAAACTTGAAAACAATATGTCACATCCAAAGAAAGACATGTTAACTGAGTTAATCATGATTTCAAGACATTTTCAGTAGTGACAACCACTAAGACACGATTGGCTGCTAATTCCTCATCTTCTCTTATCGATAAAAGGCATGTGAATGACAGAGGTCTACAAAAAGTCGTCTTTCATTTGTCTTTTGCTATGTTACATTCTTTTCTTCTTATTTTTTTCTTTTATTTATTCTTGCCTATTTTATCTCTTTGTTTGATTATTTTGAGCGGGTGTTTATTTGTTTGTTCCTTTTCACTCTTTCATCCATTTCCTTATTTTCATTCACTTTTCCTTCTTCCTTTTCATTCGTTCGCTCATTCATCCATCCATTTTCTTCTTCCTTCTATCCTTCTTACACTGTAGCCTTATTATGTTATCGATTCACAGGCAATATGCTTTCCCTGGTATTAAACACTGTCGATGGTTCGTTTTTAACATAACGATTACCCGTTTATAGCTCTAAAAAGCACAATATATTTGTTCATAATGACACATTCGTTTACAGCAAAAACAATCAGTTATCGATAAATGATAACCACATAAAGAAATGATGCAGAAGGAGAGAAGGGGGGTAAAGACAGAGCAGATAGGATAGAATCACTCGTCCATCAGCCGCTGGTTGTCGTGTTAAAGATGGTGGCGAGATTAGGCATAACGAAAAGCAATTTTCTCGCTGACATTTAGAAAAAGAAAAAAAAATTAGCGTGATCACCAGGCGTGACTAAAATATTCAGGTGAGCCTCGTCACTTTCATAGATCACAAGGGAGCGAAGACAAGAAAAGAATGATTTAGTGACAGAACTAGGAAACGGCGTTCATTTGATTCTGTACGAATTTCGAAAAGAAGAGAGGAAGAGATGGCCACCCAGCAAAAACAGTAGCAGCAGTATCGATGACCGCATCCAAACCCGCGGCTTCCCTGGAGATGCAGCAGCAATGAAACAAATACACAGGAAGGTGTATGTGTGGGGGAGGGGTATGTGTGTGTGGGAGGGGGACACTGGCAGGGAGGGTCAGAGGTGAAGGCTGGAGTGGGACTATTGACACGTGATTGACGTACTGCGTGAAGGCCGCGCGCCCTTGTCAGTTGGTGAAGCAACTTTCTCTCCAAATAAATCTAAAAGCTGATTTTCCTCGTGCTTGCTGCCAGCGAAATGAGTGTCGCGAAGAGTGAGTTCCCCTTGGCAATAATGCGCAGCCATCTTTGATGTAAGCTTACTGTGATTGACGGACTAAGAACAGATCTGAAGCTTCCATCCATCCATCCACCCACCCAGCCCTTGAACTGTGCAGCACAGCCACCCTTCCCGTCTGGGCGGACTCTACGATCCTTGCGGAAAGAAATTGCAGCGGCCAAAAGATTTGGGAAAGAGGACTGAACTTTGAAGTTGTACTCCAGGCACATGCTTCTCAAAAAAAAAAAAAAAAGCTATAGATGTTATTGTCACGAAGGAAAGAAAGCATCAGACCAAACGCACAGCTTTCAGCTGCAGCATCAGCATCTTGCCAATTCTCGGAAACCTCTCCATATAAGGCTCTACTTCCCTTTCTTGGCAGGAATGTCCGTTATGTATTACTGTACTCAGGTACCTTGAACAGATTGATGTTCAATGTCAAGCTACTATGTACGGTGGTCACGTGTGTGTAGTAGATGTAACTTTAAGTAGTCAGCTAAGTTCTTCTAAGGTAGAATTTTTTTTTTTAAAGGTGTAAGCCAATGGTTGTTGGAAAGAATTGTCATTATTCCACAGCCTTGATGCCGAAAGGTTAAAAATGTTTCTGTGTGCCTGAGATTTTTCTTTTTTCTTCGTAGAGTTTCTTATATACGTAAAACTGTTCTCTATTCATTCGTTTTCTATTTTTAGTTTTTTCCCTCAATGCAATATTTTATCTTTATTCGTTATCTCCCTTTCTCTACACGTTCCACCCGTTTCCCAGACCATATTTTCTTTCTTTTCGCACGATTTATATCAAATTCAGCCTATACCCAAATATTGTGAAAACATGTAAAAGAAGCTGGAAGGAAAGTAAAATCTATTTCCTTTGCATGCAGCAGCGAGCAGGAAGAAAAAGATGGACAACCCAATCACTCTAGCATTCTCTTTCTTGCCCAGCGGCAGGAAGGGGACGGATTGCCTGAAGCGCATTTAGGGCACCAGCCACGAAGACACGCCGGCTCCGGGCCGTGCGATGAGAGTAAAGGGATTGAGGGAATTATGGAGGAAGGTCACACAAAAAAACAGAAACAAGAAAAAAAAGGCAGAGAGGAAAATGAAGGGGACAGAACTGTCAGCAGGTTTTTCTTCATAGTTCATCTCGTGAGTCTGTTGTCTGCCTCTTTGTTTGTCAACCCGTCTACCTTTGCTCTTCTTCTTTTTAGTTGTCTTTATATGTTAACAGATTATTCAGTATACATAAATAAAGGTAACACCATTCTATAAATGCTGTTGTCTATGCGTAAGAATTTATTAATACATAATTCTTTGGTTAGTTTGCCCTACAAGTCAGAAATGACATGTTTGGAGGAGGGTGAACGTGATGCTTTGAAACTTTAAATCGCTTACTTACCGTCCCCTGTGACTAAGAAAATAAATGTAAAATCAATGCAGATTGTATGCTTCCTTCGTTTGTTCTTGATTGGTGGATTCCCTGTCCACTAACATGTTTCTACCTTATATTAAAAAATGTGACCATAATTTACGGCAATGTGACCAATGTCAACGGTCAGACTCATAAAACAAAAAGAGTTTTCTTAAAGATATCTCACGAACTCTGCTTGACTACAAGGCTAAAAGGCAAAGGGATCGATGTCGTCCCTTGGGGAAGCCGGCAGCTTATGGGATTATTCAAATTCCGGGGCAGGAAGACAGATCGTCTCACACTGGTCTGCATGATATCTCTGCTCGTCTTTGATGCAGACCGCCTCTATTGGGTTATCTATCCTTCTGTGCACACGGGACACGAGCGTTTATATCATAAATCAAATGTTACCGCTGTTGCTGCGTCCACTAACACTATTTTATTAGTAATTTTTTTTTTATTTTTTGCTGTAAGGAGAGGGTCGGGGACTAGGGAAGACAATAGGGAGAATGAAGGGAGGAGAGAGAGAGGGGGTTAGCATGAGGATGTCACGTGGTGAAAGTGGAGAAACAACGCTAGCTGGATGGTGTCGTCGATGGAGGGAGTTGTCTCCCGTCCTCTACCAAGCCTTCTGCCAGAGGGCACAAGCGCATTAGAGATTTGAAGTAAAGGGTCATCCTCAAAATACTCAAGGGCCCATAACTCAGTTTACGCTTTTTTGAAATTGGGTTTTCAATTTAGCGCCGAACAGCGTTGGCTTGATTACGGCATGGCCTAAAAAATGCAATTTGCAGCTTGCACTGGAGTGCTCAGTATGCAGGGGAGGTAACCGGTTGTTTTTACCTCAGGCCACAGAGTAAATCCCAGTGCTCATCGATGCGCTTTCTGTAATTATCATCTTACCGGAAGTCAGGAGGCGAGAGGGGAATTCTACATAGGATAAGAAAGGGAACTTTGGTCAAATGGAATCAGGACCATAATCACATCTAGTGTCATCGGTGGCTGAGGCGATGAGCTTCTTTAAATCCATAAGACCTTTGGCCGTCTGGTTGTCACTACTTCCAAATGATAAAATAAATATTCGTCAGTTTTTTTGTCTGTTATTCCAAGTTTCTAAGTGATAAAAACTGTCTTACTTCTATACAGCTTTTATACTTATAGGTTTAGAAAAAATAAAGTATAATTATGTGCACTACAAAAGTTATACAACACAAAATATTCCAATTATATGTTTCAAAATTAGTTTAGAATTCGTAATAGCAAATGTAAAGAAAGAAAGAAATATTATCTTTCGTTCTTAACAATTGATGACAGTGTTTCTAAAGGACACTGTCCTTTGTAAATTATCAGTCTTACGGGTTGTTGATTCAAAAGAGTGGTTGAAAAATGTATATGAGCTAATCAGTTCCTGGAAATATTGATAACTTAGTGTCTGGAAAACTGTCCAAAGACAAAACTTACAATCACATGTAATACTTCTCTACTGAGAAGGCAGCCTCAAAGTACTACCGTAGTGCTGCTTGACATGAAAAAAGTAGAACTGACCACATTCACCTGTCAAAGGTAATTTTTTTTATCCATTTAAATATTGTGAGACTAAGATAATTAGTAATGGTAAAATCTTGACCGACCTAAACCTTCTTAAGCTTTTATACCCTCGACGCCAAACCATGTACGTGTTTAGATTCTGTATATGTTGTTGAAAGCTCTCTTTATTTACGGATGTCCTCGATACAACTATCCAAAAGTTAGAAAACATACATCCACACTACATCAGATGGGGATGTCAGGCTGTAAACATCAGAAGGACAGAATACAAGTTATAAATGGCATTATTCTGTTGGTTTTTTTTTTATGTAGAGAGGCACACAATAATAACTAAATTAGAAAGCCAACTGTCTACATCTCAGTGTAACGGGGTCGGGGTAGCAGCTCTTCACAGACAGGTATTAGGGTCTCAGCGTCCATCAATTTCTTCCCACACCTGGGCTCACTCAGCATCCTGGCTTTGATCCGTCCTGGCGAGGTCGGGAGGAGAGATGCACTTAGAAAAAGCGGCGTATGATAAACGCATCTATAATATTGTTAACCCGTTCTGTCGGCGAGCAGCTGAAATCGATTTGAGCATCGAGTGGGCGAGCAGTCGCAGCTGCTTCGGATGAATACTAACTTCTTTTTGCCCCAGCGTAACACAAAAGTCTGACAAGTTCAATTCACATACCATGTAACAGTAGTTTTGTTATTCTTTTTCCCCAAATATACCCAGGACATTAAATGCCTTTTTCTTTCTTTCTTTCTTTCTCGCACATGCAGCTTGAATTTTACAAATCTTTGCAGGCATCTTGCTTATAAAAGATTATACATGTAGTTCAATAGTTTCAAGTAAAACGATTAGTCTGTGTGATGTTTATTTATATCTTTTTACCAATAAGGATCAAGCACTATTTTTGTTTGTTGATTACACCATAAAGAACTAACGTAGTCAGCCTTCATGAGCATCGTTTACATCTTTACACAGCATGGGACAGACACCACAACTTTGTTTATTTCTTTGCCCTTTCCCTGTTGGCGACTCGATAAAACATGAATGCTACATCCTCCTCCTCTTCCTCCTCCTCTTCCTCCTCCTCCTCCTAGTCGGAGTCGGAGTCGGAGTCGTCGAGGTCATTATCATCATTATCAGCCTTTTCTTTATGTGGAACGTGCTGTAAGGATGTTATCAGCATGAACATGAACATTTTTTTTCATATTTTGCCTCGCGGCGCAAGGTTACGCAGTAGGTGACATGTACCCAGACAGGAACTCGTAGTAGCACCCGGGCCACACCCGACCTGACTGAATAATGTGGGTTGACCCTCTCTCACACATACACGTGAATTAAAAAAATCGAAAGCACCGAGGAAACGCATTTTCGTGAATTTTTTTGCTTCCGTTCTCTTGGGAATCGCAATCTTCACCTCACACGTGAACGTCACCTGCGTCCATGACTCGGAGATGCTTCTTCTCATCGTCCAAGACGTGTCGGCAGGATCCGCTGGAGCGAGAAGCAAGCAATCTGAATGGTGTGGAGGTCAAAAGCCCGGGGCAGGCCGTGCAAGTGGGCTCAAGTTCGGGGATTAGCAGGTAATAGGATGAGGGGCGGCAGTGCGCATGGATGCTCCGCGAGGAGTAACGATCAGTTGCGTGTCAGCGCCGCCGGACGAGATTATCGCGTGCCTTGAGCCGCGCGCATTTTCCACATGGAGGGTTACTGATTACCTTTCGCTTCAGGTGTGCTTTTTATTTGAAGTTTCTTGACTAATCCTAAAGCCCTCTGGAGAAACATTCAGAATGTCAAACAAAAACGGATTGCGATAAGGGTAATTTGGGATAAATTATTTCACGAACAGCTTGAAACTACGGAAGATTGTATTGTTATTAGAACAACAACAACAACAACAACAGCTGCAAAATCTTTTTAAAAAAGGATGGCAATTCACAAAGAAGATTCATGGGAAAGTCATTTTGCTTGGCGCTATAACTGGATAGCCAAACTAACTCATCAACTATCATCAATCTCCTGAAGTGGTAAGCATCAGTCTTGGAGCTAGCTTCATGCCACTTGCTGTGCACCTTGTCCACCTGCCTTCATCACTGACAGGTGCAAACAGGTGTGTTTGACAGAACTCTTAGGCCAGGTGAAGCAGACGTAAAAGTGTCTTCTCTTCTTCCTACCACAACTGGCAGGTAGCGCAATATGACAATATCCCCATCTTCATCGAACTCAGGAAGATGATGAAGCTGGAAGGGATAATGAGCCACGAAATGAACCTCCAGCCGGCGTAGCTAAGTGGATATTCCTCGGTATTAACGAGTCAGCATGGTCTACAACCACTTCTAATGAGAGAACAATGACCTCAAGTTCACGCCTCGTTACCGACTGACAGCCCAGCCTGTCATCAAGCTCAGACGTTGATTACAGTGATAAAACCTGACCCGGCAGACCTTGGATGGAGGGATGAGTGGAGGAGAAGGGCAGTGCAGTAAGATGATACGGCAGGAATAAATGGTTGGACATCAGAGTCACCACACATGGATTGAAAGTGTGTGATGTACTGACATTTTGTAAATAGATACGACCTTTTTGTACCTGAGATGCACTTGGCAAGTCAGTCTGATTACGATCGAGATCAGACACATGGTGTCGTAAATTAATTGCTCCTGATGATTACACGAAAATGTTGTTCATGTCTATAAGAGTATGTTCATTAAAGAATGAATTTTAATGATGGTTGAGTGTGTGGTTATGTCGTCGGACACGATACAAGAATGCTTGCCTTGGCACAGTCATTGGATTCAAACACTCGTTTGTGACAGCTTCATAAGCTTGAATTGTATTGTGTAACCATTAGAGGCAACCGCAAGTGTAATGAAAGGATAGGCTTAAGTGACAGATGCTGAATCGTTGACACTCAAAATTTACAATTTCAAACCAGCTGCTTTGTTACAATCGTGACTAAAAAATAGTTGTATGTCGGTTCTAGAAGGCTTGGTCTCATTCGAGAAGGAAAACAAATGTATCTATTTCGTGATGTAGGTGGTACAATTGGACAAAAACGGCCATTTCCTTGTCACATCAGTCTCCTCCATCCACTTTGCTCAGCTTTCCTAGGTTTAGAATTGTGTGGGACGATCCTCCTACCACGATGTTGCGTTTAGGAGAATGAAATGTAACTCCAAGTCTTATGGACTCGACTCAACATAATTATTATGTCTACGGGTGTCCAGTCCTGCGACCACTGAGCGGAAAGATGGTAAAGTTCTTCAGTCCTAACCCTTCAACCTTCCACTTCTCATATTCTTACTTCCCGGTGGGGTTTGTTGATAGAAGGCATCTTACACACAAACCTAAATAAAACTGAGACAAAAAACATGAGAATTTTATTTATGAAAACTATATTATTCATGAGTCACATCATTCACTAACAGAACAAATAAGGCGGAATCAATGAAAGAATCTTACGAAGTGTTCGTGGTCACTGCGTCATGCAAAAATATATGGGCTTTGGCTTTATGATCTGCAATAACATAAAAGCAGTTCTACTTGATTGATTGATTGATTGATTGATTGATTGATTGATTGATTGATTGATCAGCTGGCAAACTCTGGGTGAGTGACAGAAATCTGTTCCCCACACCAGCACTTTGCCGCAGACATTGGCCACCCAAGCATGCACAATTTGGCCGCAGACCTCGTAGCGATTTTAGCCGCTTGCCGCGTCATCGCCTTCTTTTCGTCGCTCCCTCCGCCTGACTGTACACAGCAGCTAGTTCCGCTTGCTGGTGGCTGGTCCCGAGCACGCGCCGTCAACAGCAGCGCGATTAGTTGGCGCGAGCACGTGCAGCTCGCACGGTCATCGTCTCTGGAGTTGGACATCCGGGGAAGGACGTACATGAGTAACGGGGAAACAAGCGGGAACTACGACCGGGGGACTATGTACCCCGGTCTTCCGTTGTTCTCGAGCAGGAGGTCAAACCCTGAGCTTAGCAGACAAGCATAGTTTTCTGTTCTTTAAGACCCTCCATTCCAGCTTCGGTCCCATATTGTCATTGATATGTAATGAATAATTTGTTTGTTGTGTGTATGGTTATCAGTTACAAATTACACCAACATTTTTCTACACCTTTACTCTCGCTAAGCTGGCAAAAATTGCTATTAATGAATAAATTTACACGTTTTAATTTGTTGTGACAAAGAGTTTCAATTTACACTTCTATCAAAGCTCTATATTTCCAATTACTTTATAACAAAAGTTAAGCAGTTTTGTCCTTGTGAAATTTGAGAAGATTTTACTGTTTGTTCGATTTAATATAATAATTATCTCTATTTAAGAACCGGAGCTTAGAGTTACTGAGTAAGGGGTTTTAAAAGGAGGATTTTCTAACTTCTAGATTGCAGAAAATTTTGCCTATAATTAAGGTTATACACACGAGTAGAGGATCAACACCATTTAAAAGACAAATATTTTGTTTTATTATTTTTTGTTTGCTTCTATTTGCTTATTACGTATGTGATGCTATTTGTTTTGACATCGATATTATGTGTAGTGAAACTCGGTTTGAACAATTTCCTTAATAATTGATATTTTAGAAGTGGAGGAGCTCAGCTCACTTTCTCTCCTTACAGCACATTACACGCGCACGCACACTGAAACATTCTCAGTGATTGCATATATAAAACTTGTATGGGGGAGGAGACAGAGGTGAAAGCACTAAACATTGCCAGGTCACGAAGAAAACTCAGATTGAGTCGTGTGCAAATGTTTTAACAAGATGCCGCTGTTTCTTGAGATGGAGGAGGAACAGTGGATTACTTTCCTTTTCCAAAAAACTTCTGTAACGGATTTGTTACAAATGCATAGTGCTAAACATAACTAAGCTGTATTGATCCCAAACAAATAAAAAAAGTAAAGTTAGTTTATTAAAAACTTATTACCCTAGCAAGAACGGTCTAAAACGACAACTAAACATCAAGCTCCTCATCGCTTTATCGCATTTAAAGTTGAAACGATTGAAGTGTTGTGGAAGCCACAAACGATTCTAAAAACGGCCACATGACACTCACATCCCTCCAGTTTGTACACAAAGCTCGCAGGAAGGGTAGTCCACACTGTCCATGCCGGGGAAGCATAAAGGTTAATGCAGGGACTTACAGGAGCATCCCGCCTTCTCACTCGAGTAGAGTACAGGGGGATGGTGGAGTGTTTCCTGGTCACAATCCACGCCAGGCTCATGCCTCGTCTTTATGAGGTCCTGAAACAGCTTCCAAAGCAATTATTTTACATCGCACTTGCAGTCATGCTACGAAGCGACTCTAGTTTCAAGCTGGCTGCAAATCCTTCTGTTCCCCGAGGACAGAATCTACCTGCATGGATGAGCAGAGCTCAGTGCTGAGTTTCTAGTGTGCACATGCAGCCCGTAGTAACCCCTGTGCATTGCACATCCCATGATAACACTTCGTCATTTGCCATTTAATAGCATTGAACTTTCCAGACTTGTTCACGACAAAAAAAAAAAAAAACAAAACAAAAAAAAAAACACACAAAGGTCATATAGTCATAGGTCTTATAGTTATAGGTAAGTTTAGAGATATGTGGGTCGCCATTTCCAGCTTTGTATGGAATTGTACCCTCCACTCCAACCTCACCCTTCCGGAGATTTTTTAGCCTGTAATGATCTGGACAAATGGGGAACTCAGCTGAGAACTGAAGGTCTGCAAAATGCTTGTCTAAACGGTTTCAATGATGGGGCTTGGGTCATCGACACAGGCAGGCTGGTCCTGAGATTGACGGCCCGAAGCCCCCAAAAAGAGCATAAATGCGAAGCTCATTTTTGGAGCTTGAACCCGTGATCTAGTGAGCAATTCGGAGCTACAAGAGAGGCATCTCTTGATATCGATGCAGTATAAACCAACTTATATGGTTCGAGGTCTTCCCGTAGCTTGAGATGAAGATGCTTGTTAGTTGAAGTTACTGTCAATAAGTTTTATCTTGTTCACTAGCTTTTACCAGACTAGTTTATTACAAAGATTTTCTCGCTGGCTGCTTACAACAGATGACTGAGAACTACAGAAAGTGCAGTACAATGCAGCTGACCTTCTTGTCGAGTTCAGAAAGGGTCATCGTGTCACACGTTTTCTTTTCAAGTTGATTTCAGTGTACCTGTAATATACCTTTATTCGTGACACCTCCACTACACACCACAAATAACATCTGCTGTTCATCTAAATATCATTGCTTTTTGGCAGAACACACAAACTTACTGACTTCCTGTGTTGTTGGTTATTGCAATCCTTATGTGTATCATATTTCTAATCTTTTTTTCCACTTCCTGTTTCCCCTTGCCATCATTAATTTCTTGAATCATTGTAATCATCTCTTCCGCCATAGACAAATGTTTTCACAATCAAATCTTATCAAACTAAAGAAACCAAAACAAAAAATAGACACATTTTTAACAATGTCAAACAGTGAGTTTCATTTGTCCCTAAAGATTACTACAATGTGCGCTATTGAAACAGAATCCCCCGAGTGTCCCCCGACTATCCAAAAAGAAAAAAAAATTCGTGAATTAGAAAGATTGTGTGTCATAATGCGAGGGCAGGAGTGGGATTTCTCATTTAGAGGGAACCTGTCCCGAAGCACTCGAACCGAAACTATCCATAGAAGTGCCGACAAAAATTGAGACAACTCTTTTTTTTTCTGTTGATCCTCCTCAAGTCTTCGTGTCGTGTGTGAGAAATTGTCTGATCAGTGAGAGTTCAGTACGTAGCTTTTTTTTTTTTTTATCATTTTATGTACTGTCCCTTGTTCTCACCAGATACACTCATTATGTTCTTGTGGTAATAGCCATCTGTTACTGTTTAGAGCCGCGTCAGCAACTATTTCTATACCCTGCGAGCAATCCTCTAAACAAGGTCCTCAAAGAACACTTGTAGAAAGGAAAGAACAGAAACTAAAGCTTCAGCGTCTTCATCATCTTTAGGGCAAGATCCTCACACATGAGCAGGAGAAAATTGCTTGGTTACTGGAAGTAGCAAGAAAGACTCAACATGTTCAAGGAGAAGAGTAAGACTTGTGAACAGCGAGTCTGATGAGGAACGAAGGTTTGGAGCAGAAGTGTGTAGAATGATGATATATTTAATGCAGTTCTCGAAATCAAGGGCTCGTTCGACGTAGAAGAACGATAACGAACCTTCCATAAGATAAAAGATTCGGAATTCTACGAATATTGACAAGATTTTGGCAGCAAAATATCTTGATCGAGTTTAAATAATACCTTGATCTCATTTTAAAGCTGTAACAAAGAAGCCTCTGCCGAATTTTGGTGCTGCAAAACATCATTCCACTAATGACATATTGTCCGATACAACACAGAGAAAAAAAAACCTAACCCGATGATTGTAGAATGAGTAGCAATCACTAAAAACAAAAAAGGAGCAGATTCGAGTCTGTACCTGCTCAAAAAATGTTAAGACATCTACAAAACTTTAAGTGCTAATGAAGCAAGAAGTTTTCGACATAAAACTGCTGTGGAAATCCCGTATAATTTCGTGACTAAGTTGTACTTTTATTGTTGGTGTGCTGGGCACTGAGCAGCATGGGATGATTTATACTTTAGAGACAGATGTTCGAGAGTTTCACCAATGCAGTACAGACATTTCTAAAAACTGTGTTACCTAAATTTAGAAGTTGTCATTATTTTTTAAGTCTCGAAGCTAAATAACTCAGACAGTCGGGTGTGCCTCATATTAAACGACATGACAGCATTTTGTCTGACATCTCTTCGCTTTTTATTTATCCAAATTTTTGCTGAAAAAAGAAGTAATGACACAGACGATAAAATGTCATCCAAAACTTTTCAAAACTTTGTATCACACTAATAACGATATCAAAGATGACAATGATTGGCAGTTACGACTTACGATGATGATCAAAAGACATTGACGACGATTTCTCAGAACCAAAGGCTTCTTCCAGAAGGCAAATGGTAAAGCCAAGGGTCAGAGAGAACAAATCGTTGAGGTCAGGCAAGTACTCGTCTGCGTTACAGTTACTTCGACTGAAATTTAAGTGGGATGTCGGGAAAATTTAAATATATGGAGATGTCTGGTGCGCACGGGCGTGGTCTACAAAGTCTATTAGTGTGGTGAAGTAGTTGCAAAACATTGGCTGTTCCTAATGTAGGAAGGTTGCAGACTTTCAAAGTATTCAGCACACACATACACACACATACACATACAAAAAGAAGGACAGAAGGAATGAGAGAGAAAGTTGTCGATACAATAAAACTTTAAACTACAAACTAGGGTATTGGCAATGACATATGCAAACGAAAGACGGTTCTGGTTCTAAGCCAAGAAATTCTTTAAAAATAACTCCTTTTGCCTCTTACCACCATTGTTATAGAAAAAGAATCTCTTCCCAAAAGCCACATCTGCTGTACTATTCCTATACTCAGCCAGTACAACCAGTCCTGCAGTATGCTACGGCACGTGATCCTCAGAACTATTGGTGACCCCCCGCTGTGACCACTCCACCTGTTTACTTCTCCCACGTGATAAGCAGGTCTCTAAAGATGCAATGGGTGTTGGACGTTAGCAAAGACACCGTTAACCGATTTCCGTATTACTTACAACAGCTGTTGAGTGGACAGGAAAAACATTTTCCAGCTCGGTCCCGAAGGGAAGGCGAATACTCGACCCTCTGATGCAAAAAGCGAGAACAATAACCACGAGCGGACTACAAACCTCTCCACCCGAGGACTTGCAATCGAGACGAGACAAAATATCTCTCGAGCTTTTACGAGCTTAACGCGACTAAACACACACAGTCCCTGTTTGTACGAGCGAACGAAAATGAAGACAGTCGGCTAATAAAGAAGAGAAAACTGGAATTTCAGACGAGAAAAAAGTGGATAAATCTGGTTTAGATCAAGATATCCACTTTCGAAGACAGAATTTATTGTTCTGCAGGAAGACTACATGTTCAAATAATTTCTGATTAATTCCTGCCGTTGCCATTTAAGGAGGATCATACGAGAACTTAAGTGCGAAACGCACGTGGTCAGTCACTGACTAATATGACAAGATGGTTAAGCAATCTTCTCCTGAGACGTAGAAGGAAGGAAAAGAAAAGATAATGCACTTTTATGTATGTGTATACTCTGGTTCCTCCGCACACAAAAACGGATTTGTTTATGTTTTTTTAGTCCCTTGCTACTATATTGTGCAATAATGATTGTTTTTTGTTTTATCCTAAATGTATGCACCAGACTTTCAAGAGACATGTTTGTTGTGTACTGCTTGGGTTAAGATTTCCATTTTCTTCTCTCCTTCCCCCTCTGTCTCTTATCACGTGTATGAGCATGTGCGTGTGCCTTGTTTAGTAAACTGCAACTCTCAAATATAGTGTAAGCAGATTGGACACGAATGGGCTTTAAATGTAAGCATTCTGTAGATATAAATAACAGAGTTATTAGTTTTTGTGCTAAAAGCAACATGATATAAACACTCAAAAACGGTTTTTACTTACCACGCTGGGAAACAACCTCCTACACATCTAGAAGACCAGCTGCTTCTCAGTAATATATTCCTTGTTTCTGGCTTGACAAATACAATTACCTACTCCCAGACTGGTTCTTTTGTCCGTTTGTAGTATTTTAAATATTGCAAAGGACATTTCGTGTGTCCTTTTTAATTTTTAAGCCTTGCTTAGAAACGCAAGGAAACACCTGCCGTGTGATGGGTCATTATGGGGTTTGCGTGTCTGCCTTCTCCTTTGATGGTTCTCGCTGTTATTGGAGGTCTTCTGGTCCTCCTGGACACATGTCCACCAGGTGATCTTTTTCAATCAAATAGCGCAGCTGGTGGTGCTCAGTTATTCAGCACGTGGCGGCGCACCGGCAGGCCGGCCTCGACATCTGAGCTCTGGTGACCTCATCAGGCAAGTGTGGGCAAAGGCTTGCCTCAGTAGGCAAAGGTGTGCAGTAGGCCATCGGATTGCCCGCATCACAAAGAGAGTGGTAATAGTCCTAGTGGTGATGGTGTGGGTAGGGGGAGAGGTATTATTCGTTGGTGGGTGAGTACAATTCACTCGGTACAGTTCAGAAAAGTTGGTCATTTCCCTTTCCCTTACTTACCACTTTTACAAACTAGTAGGTCATCAACGACATTCCTTTTGTATGACCTGCTTGGGCTGTTTCCATCGAACGACTAGCTTATCCCTTGGGGAAATAGGTTGACAGGTGGGAGGGATAGGGATTCGGTCGCTCAGTGGGAAACTGTTTGTCATCAGTAGTTCCAAGATCGTGTGTCATGCGTTTGTGTTCGGATCTCGGTTCCAACAGTTCACTTTTTTGTGTATGTAGGGTGGACTGTCAAGGGTGGACTGACTCATTGTGAGTTTTCTGGTACAGTCTTGTTGTTTTACTTTCTCGAATTAAAAAAAAAACACATCAGGCAGCCAGCCCACGATCTGTCATTACTTCTACGGATGTTTCGGCAGCTCACAGATAGCAAACAGTGAGACGACAGACATTTCAAGATCAGAGGTGAGTTTAATTCTTTCACCCACTCTCCTCTTTCCATGCTGGGTGCTGACATGTTCTTTGTGGTGTCTGCTTGATGTATTTTTACCGCATCATTTTTTATGTGATATATTAAGGCTATAAAGAGCATCATTTCATTCACCGGTATACCCTGACAGCAGCTGAGCATTTCATGCAGCTTGGCGGTTGATGTTTATCACACGGAACAACAATATCATGTTGTAGCCATGCCAGCACTTTGCTTCTTGCTTCTAACAAAGCCACGGTGATGATGTTCTTTAGCGCTTACAAAAAATAAAAAAGACCATCTTGCTTTGATATTCTTCTTGCTTTGTCGGTAGGATCATGTTCTTAGTGTGTAACACGCACGAACTTTAAGTAGGTAAATAGTTTGAGATAAACAGCATCCCGTTCATCAGCATCGAGGTCGTCGTTATCGTTATCATGCTCATCGGATGGTCGTCACCGCTGTTATTATTTCAAGCACTTAATATTCTTCAGGTTAAATGTTCTCTGAATTGGTCTGAAGTAAATTAACAGGAAAACGGTGCCTCGTGATCTACTTTTGAAAGCGTCTTCTGTGCATCTTGTTAGCAAATATATCAAGATGTATTTTTGCTTCATTATTTACTTGATTACCTCCCACACAAGAACTAGATTAATATTGTTAGCGCGTGAAGGCAGCCAAAGAAACAATTTATTTCTGTGTACCATTAATGTCTAGCACCATAAGGACCTTACACCTACTAACACCAAACTATCGTCACTGGTCGTGCTTGCTTTGCATTGCACTAATCTCGATCGGAAACTGTAATCCAGAGCGATGATCTTGAGGCGAGACCACGAACATCTTTCTGGCACAACCCCTCCCGTCTCCCCAGAAGGAGGATGGGTTGAAGGAACAAGGGTAGTAGGGTCTCATCCGCCGTTCCGTTACAAGGATGTGGAGGTCGCTTCATTTCCTCGCGCATCCTACTGCAGGAAGGTTGCGGGGGAGGGCGTGCTAACTACGCTTCCAACTTCATTCGCGAGAACCTCCGTTCTCTACCGAGATCTCGCGAGAACACTTTCGCTAATTTGCGCTCTGCCTTCGTACCGCCATTGCCGGCAGGGAATAGCGCGGAGCGAGAGAAGGAAGAGAGGCTCCTTCCACTCTTCCTGCAGTTGGTGCCAGGAGACAGGCCCAAGGATGTGCGTGCTGCAAGCGAATCCGCCAGCTTGTCCATCGGAAAAGAGCTGTTTGCAAATCTGTAACTCTTTCTTGGGAGTTCTTTCCCCTGCCGATCACGTGCCGGGAGAGCAGCGATCAAGGTATAACTATGACGGGTGGATACCAAGACGTCAGTTATAGCTTTGTTCCATTTCGGCATGTTAACTGCTTAAATATCTAAAGTCAAAGGAGTATGAGATGAAAATTCAGCACCAGACATTATACTGAACATGGCAGCTTTGTAAATTGGGAGATTTCATCTGAAATCTTTTTTCTTTCATAGCAAATACATTACGACCGTTAAGTGGTTAGATGGTCACAGGGAAATCGGCAGGGGCATGAACCCTACGAGCAGTCGAAGGTACAAGATTTTGTGAAGTTTTGCTTTTCTTGTTTGTTTTATGAGCACGTAAACAAGTAAGGCCCAACAACAACAACAACAACAACAACAACAACAACAACAACAACAACAACACAGCACAGGATAGAAATAAAGAGCTGAAGACAAAATTTAATTATAACAATTCACAGTAGTGAGAACACCACTGTTCAAATCCCTCCAGACAGTTGGTGATTCTAAGCATTCTCGTCACCGGACTCATCCTTCACGTGACTATCCATCAGCCAGCAAAATGAGAATAGGATACGACCCTAAAGATTTTTTAGGCCAAAAACCCACCTTCTAACGGCAGAAATTTTTAGACGATATGCTGAATTGAGTGTTGGAATGGGATTCTGTGAAGAAGAGGGTTGGTTACAAAGTCTAAATGACACGAAAAGAGAACACAACACGTCTCCAAAACCAATTAGATTTGTATATATATATATATTTACAAATTTTTCTTTGCAAAAGTCGGGATGTAAAAACTTCGAGTGCAGTTAGATATCATCATTTCTGTTATATCGATCATCACACATGATGAAAGAGTCAAATTACAGATGTTTTGCTGCTTCGTCCATTAATCGGAACACTTCGAGCTTGACGTTTTTTGATTGGTTGTTGCGCAATTCCAGCGATGAGTGCACAGGTGCGTCAGTGTCTGAGAAACTTGGGGAGCAATGTCCTTGTTGCTGGTGTACCTGTTGTCCTTCAGAGACAGAAAATAACATCCAACTTGCAAACAACTTGAAAGTTCAGTCAAGGGAAGTTCTGACAATGGACTAGCAAAGATACTATGGCTAAAAGTTGACTTGTCCTTAGGCTACTCAATATATTGTTGGACAACTACTTAATACTTTTATTATCGCTCTATTTGTCGACAATAGACGTATTGCACGTACCTATTTGGTTATTTTATACATCACTGCTTCTCTAGTCACTAGTCCGTCTATCTCTGTCACTGGTTGTTGGTTGTTGTTGTGAAAGGGAAAGTGCTTCCACAGAACACGTGCTTATATACTACACACAGGTAAGGAGAAGGTTCCAGAAGGAACTATATATAGCTCGAACATTCTACTACAGTCTATCCTGACGTAGCAATTCCGTCATTTTTTCTAATTTTTTTTACGCATCAGCGTCTTCGCACCCACCGCTGACGTCACACGCTCCTTGCTGCAATGTGTGACGTCATTTATTATTAATTCGTCACTAATGCGCTGCACTGAATGGTGATAGTATAATATCACGTCATCGATAAACATCTACAACAAACAAGTATCCATTCAGTATTTTTTTTTTAAAACCATTAGGCCATGCAAAAAATTTTCACACACATACACATTTATTTGTTTATTAATTTATGCACGTACAGCAGCCAAAAAATATTTTTTAGATGGACAGTGAGTCTTGCTCATCAACAGAGTCCAAAACAACATGTACTGTAGAGAGTGCAGTTCCACATTTCAAGTCCATAAATCTGCACATTAAAACTTTCTTTCTGTGATCTGACATTCCTTGCTGGCCTCATGTTAAAACACTAACAGCCACCTAACTACTTACAAAAAAGGTCACTGATATGTATCATGTGTACCAGCTTTTTTAGGAAGACCTAATTTAATCCGATTTTATTGTTTATTCAATCACCTCTAATGACACAAAACAGGGATTCCCGAGAAGCTATACTCTAAAATGATGATTACGATTCTAGGTAATGATTTCGCTTGACAATTAATGTCCACGAAAATCAGGAAAGTGATGGTTAAATGGTAGAATGAAAACATTTGAAAAATCGTTTAAAAGACATATAAGAACGTTTGCACAATAAAAATAGGATGTGCTTCTCTTTTCAATGATTCTTCTTTCAAGTGAGAAAGGCACAAAGAATCTTGAATTTCAGCACGCAAGCAATTCAAATGGTTTAGTTCGGTTCACGCTGTACGTGTAAGGAAATTTATACTCTTAAACGGTTTTTATTTGTCCTTGCTGTGTCTCAGTCTTCTTTCATCCACTCCGACCGTCATCTTTCCTATTTCCTGTATGTAGTTATTCATAGCTCATTTTCTTTTTCTGGTTTTCTAACAAAAGGCCCTTTCACAACTCATTCCCGGTACCAAAGCGGGTACATGATGAAGCGTAGCAGAGGGGTACTCATGCCAGTGGACTTGTGCCTTCACGAGAAGATCCTTTAGTAAACAGCCGGTCCACTCCTTCTTGTTAGTCACTCAGCTTACATTCTTTTTTGCCACAGCGTCGACCATCTTCAATATTACCTCGCAGGATCGTCGTACGCAAGATGTCATGTCGGACGACAAGACCGAGCCAATCCAGCTTCTTGACGGTGACAAGCAGAGGCTCCTGGGTACCTGCCAGACAAGATACTAGAATGTGCACGTAGTCGTTCGTCCTTTGCTTCCTGTGTGAGGTCCGGAGTAGTCTCCTGAAGCATTTTATTTCTAACTCTTGGATCCGTCGCTCTGATTCACTGAATAAGGTCCAGGTCTCGCATTATGGTATTCTCCATCCTATACGCGCTTGCACTAGTAGATAGTTTGAGTGTCTGTTGCTGGCCGCTATGAGAAATGTCGTCAGACATAAGGAGGTTAATAAGTTGCCTCTTCCGATCGACAAAAAGGTGTTCTGGTTCTCGAGTGTGTCGAACATGATTTTTCTTCAGCTGGATGTTGAGCTTAGTAACATGTCCGTGACCAGGCGCTCTTGCTCTGCTGTCATATGGGATACTAGGGATGAAGAATAAGGGAGCACAACCCTATAGTAATGGGGTATATTCGTATAAATGTTAACATCCCGATGAACTTCCTATATGATGGCATTGACCAGCACTCTGACTTGCTGGGAAGAACCCACTATATGTGGAGGGCCAGCTCGAGTATAGGGCCCTCCTGTTCGTGCCCAAGGCGGCTCGGTCGACAACAGCGAGTCGACGGGACACCGTCTGGGGTGTGGCTGGAGAAGGAAATGGGTGCCGCCAAGTAGATTAAGCCCAGAGATAAGACATGATGGTTTGCAGCAAGCGAAATAACAATGGATCTGTCGCGGCCCAAGTCAAAAACCGACCGCTCACCCCTTCGGCGCGGAGGAGTGGGAGGTTGCGAGAATTATGCTACTTGAACCGTCGTTGCGCCAAGGAACCTGCTACTACGAGAGAGTCAACCGCGACCAAATAGCCTGTCGTCACGAAATACCTCTCGCCGCCAAGGAATCACAGCCTGCCGTCCAGCCTGCAGTCATCACAACACTAAGGTTACGACAACAGTTGGGACGTGCAACGTCTGTACGCATCCCCGGGATACCAAAGTGTATGAGTTCCCTCGGGACCTCAGACACTACAGATGGGACGTTGTGGGACTGGCAGAGGTACGCTGGACTGGCTTTGAAGAGACGCAGACACTCGAGGGCCACAAACCTTTCACAGCTCATGTGCTCGCAAAAGCAATGTTAGAAGGTCAGACATCCATTCTAGTCTTGATCTTCAATTTGCAGAACAATAAAAAATTGTTTTACATTGAGTAGCATTATTTGTATATTTAATAATTTTAACTCTCACTAAAGTGATAAATTTTTTTTAGAGGTTTTACAATGAAATGAGTGGGAAAATCGTAGTAGGCGAGGCATTATAATTATTCCCGCAGGGAGTATATTTATCGAAGAGTACTGTGACTGTTAAAGGATTGGTGGGATGCATTTTCTGTAATGATGAAGTAAATAGCAGTGCAAGATACTATTTACCGAAAATATTTACCCCACTAGACCTTTAAGACCTTTCTCCTCATGATCACCATATTCAATGTCGTCCTTTATCAGGAGTATGACCTTTCTTACTGACATGACCTATGACTATAGTAATAAATCAGTGTTCTCCTTTGCTTCCGTCTTGAAAGCTTCTTTTCTCTTCCTTTTCTTTCTCTACTTATTTAAGACTTATTATTGACTGAGAGCACAGTGTACGGTTTATAGTCAACTCTCTCAAGATTTAGGATAAAATACGATTTGATTTACTTTAGAGGGCAACTAGGTAAGCAACTCGACAAGAAAAACAAGGGTTAAACTCACAAGGACCAATAATACCATCACATATTTACATTCATCCCAGACAGACATCTACACATAGTTCAGACCCACATACACTCACAATTCATTCATGCACGAGAGAACCGGGGTCGCACGGTTTGTCTCATTACTGAAGTCTGAGAGGTTTGTGTCAAAGCAAACAATGCCACTCTTACACTCCTAATGGACAGCGAGTACAAAAATGCAAAGATCAAAGTCGTGGTCCTTCCGGCAATATAAGCCGAACACATCTACCGATACACGAAAGAATACCAGTAGCTTTTATGTCAGCACTGAATCATTTCTACATCGCCTTTCTTGTGCTTTCAGACTTCTAGACATAGTCATAGAAAGCAAGTTAAATATGAGGAATCCTCTCATTTCCCTCGTGACCTCAACCCACAGGATTGTCTTGTCAGTCTGTGTGCGCGCGCATATGTACACAGTCGTGATATATTTTAATTTTCAACTAATTAGTTAAATTAACAATGACCACGTGTAACATAATGCCCCTATTGCTGGACGGGCATCGATTCAGCGCCACATATACCCGTTTCACGAACAAATAGGTCTCCCTCCTATCATCTTGCTACAGGACTGTCAAACCGCGAACCGAGCAAAAGAACTCCAGCCGGAAGTCACGTGATGCTGGAGCAGGCGCTAGGATTTGAGAGTAAGCACCAGCGAGGACGCTTAGACGTGGGGCTTGGCGTTTCCATTTCACCGATACTCTCTCATATTCCCCAGTGATGTACGTCTGGTGGATTAAGCAAGCTAAAGGCAGACAGTAGGGGTGCAGCGGGTGGGGTCGCTGCTCACACAGTAAGGGAGACAACTCTCTCGCTTGTTTGACTCTCTTCACGAGGAAATGTCAAATCGTGTACGACAAGAAAGGCTTTTCTGCCGCTGCTGGTTTTACACAAAGATACACAATTTTATGTATTTACGATGAAGTGTTTTTGACACAAAAACTGACACGTCAGCACTGAGCCGTGCAACATTGGCTTTGTATGAATGGATGCAAACACTGCTCACATCGTTTAATCTCTTTTGGGGGAAAAGAGGTCACAAAATTAACAGGCTGGCGGTCCTTTGTGTTCCTCCCTGCCGTTGCTGTAGTTTGTGTGTTTGCTAGTACGTACGTGAAGTAAGCGTATGCGTGACGCCTGACCTTTGTCCTTTGCATGTGATTCATATGTTCTTGCTTGCTCTTAACGCACGGTGTGGGCAGTGGTTCGGTGCGAAGCATCCCGTGATTTGTTGGTGAAAAACAGGCTGTACACACTTCAGATTTGCCTGCTTAGCCGGTAAACAATGAGCTGATCTTCCAGTTTGAAAAAAAAATGCCAACTGAAAGCTCGGGAGCAAAATACGGAATGCTGCTAAAGGAAAACAAACATTGATTAAATCCCTTGATCCGACAAAAACCTAGTAAAGCGTGTTGTATGTTAACTTGTAGTAATAATGCTGGCATTCATGGCGATGCATTTTATTTTTGTATTGTTATATGCGTAACTCAAGATTTATCAGGGTAATTTATGAAGGTATTAAGGATTGCATGGGGCTCTAATACCCTACAGCTTAGTTTAAATCAGGTGGACTGAAGACCAGTGCAAGTCATTTTGTTTCTAAAGTTATTGCAAATGTTTGACTTGCTGCCCTTTAAATTTCTTTATTTTTCTCTTTCTTTCTTTCTTTCAATATTAATTATTTAAAAAAATTTACATGTATCTGCAAATGGAGATATAAGAATTGATATCAGTAACCCTTAGATGAAATAGTTAAATTTTCCGTATTATCTGCAACCATTTTCTTTTACATCAAATATCTTGTTTACAGACAGGAAAGATAACTCGCTGTACAACCCGCGCTAGCAGGTTCAGATTATTTACAGTATTACGTACAACCACTCTCTCTTCCATAAATGTTTTTTTATAGTTTTTAAATAAATATTAATTTGGTGTTCGTAAATCAGATTACAAAATTTTAACAGATGAACAAATATAGTAGTTAAAAAAAGAATATCACATTTATAACGGTTTTGAAAGGACATGTTGCATGGATAGGATAAGAAGAATAACGGTAAGAAGAATAAAACAAAGAATGTAGAAAACTGTCAGTAAACGCTTTTCGTTGCCATGACGTTTCTGTGAGAGAGGTTCTGATCAGTCGTAATGGAGATGCGGAGTGCGACAGTTGACCACCAGTCACGTCCAGTGAAGTAGCAAGGGGAGGTCACTCTGAAAGCGGTAATACCAAGGAACGGTAAACACTTCTTCTCCAGACTAGAACGATGGGAGCGGGGAGGAGGACACATTGATCTGTCGGCGTTTGGGCCTCAGCCCTTATCAGAAAATGTGTGACTGTTTCCTAGTCAAAGAGCACGAGGATACCGTGGCAGACTTAGTCGAGACTATACCCTGCAGGCCAGTAAAACTCACGCCAGTCATCTTCCCATATCTGTGCTCTACATCCGGTCGTCTTTATGTCTGCACCAGTTAGCATCGAGTTTTTGCAGGGACGTCTAAACTTAGTCTGAAGACGTAAGTAAAGGTCGTGAATGGCGCATCTCTTGTGCTAGTGATTTTTTCTTTTCAGAATGTGACACCTGTCTACAAGGATGGCCTGCAGGTGGTCTCTTCAAAACTCTTCTACCCTCAACCGCACTCTACTTCAAACCCTACAGCATGAAATCACAGCATGATGACATCCCTTTCTCTAGGAATAGTAGGATGTTTTTTTTAATGACGAAAGTACTATTTCTCAGAATTTGTTGACACGACACCCCTCTGTTCTTCTATATACATGCATAAAAAATGTAAGGAAGGCTCCGGATACTGTAGAGGTGACCCACTTCTACTTACTAAAGAAGCATTCTTACAGCCATCACTTTCTATTCATCTTGGCTTGCGGTTTTGTTACCTAAAATTAAAACAAATGTTTTAAAAAAAAATTCTACGGTAAAACTTACCTTAGAGGTAAACTAACAATCACTCAGCATCCCAAGAAACACGCTTTGACTCTCAATAATCAGCAAGTTAATCTTTCGAACTTTTTTCACGATATACACCCGAAGAGTTCGACTAAATGTTACTTATCTGTCAATAGTGCTTAGTCTCTCTCATTCTCTCTCTCTGACACACACACACATGGAAAACGAATAGCCGATTGTTAGAGAATCGGTGTCCAGACCTGAAAGCGCACGCTTCAATACCTGCGTGTCGCAAGCGATATTCCCAGAGTCAAGCGAGCTCCATAGAGAGTTTTTGAAAGGTCAAGCAGCTAGAAGGAGAAGACAGGCGGCACCAGCTTTACAAAAAAATACTTGGTCTCCAAAAATGCGTGGCCTCTAATATTTCACCCCAACGACCCAAAAAAGTAAGGGACGACCTTGTTCCTTGAACACATTCATACAAACGTACATAACTTTATTCAAACACACCTGGATTTGCAAGAAACAGATTGGATCGAAGATAAAAGGTAAAGGATTTGTCTGAGCGTATGTGAGCACGTCCGCCAATGGAGATACGAGAGTTGCTTCTAATAAAGAAGTCAACACTTCACGAACTCCCTGACCTTTATGACGCCTGACTCCAATTTTTCAAATAAAAAAAAACTTTCTTCTTGTCCTTCTAATATGATTTGTTCAGTAACGACATCCGTAGTAATGACCTCAATCTTCACCAAAACAAGTCACGGCTTTTAGGGATGACTAAGGGTTGGTGTGTGTGGGCGAGGGAGGGCACGGGGGGCGGGATCATGGAGCGAGTGAATTACACGACAGCAATATAAGGCAACACGAAATGGAAGAGCAGAGAAGACAGAAACTCAGAATGCTTTGGACATTGATCCTTGTCGTTTGACAATGCGCCGACTCCGTCATTTCCGCTACGCTGGGTCGCCTTACAGACGCTCCGCAGACGGGGACGGAGACATCCGTAGGACAATGAGACGGAACTTCGTCGGCTGCGCAAGGATCGCTTGTAAGTCACCAAGCACCTATGCCCTGAGGCTCAGCCTGCATTACACAGAACAGCGGCCACGAGGACGAGGACGAGGAGGAGGAGAAGGAGAAGAATAAAGAGGTCAGAAGATGAGGATTGGAAAATCGCATAGGAGGAGAAGGAGGGTTCTCGTAGTGATGACAGGCGTAAGGAGTGGGGCACAAAAACGCAGAGGTGAAGTCAAGAAAAAACACAGGTGGACTTCATCATTCTATTTTATTGTTAATGGACAGACAGAGGAGGGAGGAAAGATGATAAAGATGCCTCTGTTCTTTGAAATTTCCCGTTGGTATTGTCCACGCCAAAGCTCTCTGACACAAGTTACTAAAGTAATATAAGTAAGACATGACAGAAGCAGGGAGTGGCTGGAAATATGTACAGAAGTGGTATTTAATACCACACGAGTTCTATAGTCGGGAAGTATCTCAAAAGCTTTATGACTTTTATCCTGAATGCAAGTCCAGTGCACATCCTGGTAATGGGCTCACCAGTGGTGGGTAAAAGGCTTCAGCAAATGATCACACGTTGCGATATAGGTATTTATACAATACAAGTCATTCTTGTCGCTAGACGCTTCATCTTGGAGACAAGGTAGGGAGGAGGGTTGTTATACAGTATCCTCCCTCAGTATTTCGATGTTGATTTAATAAATAGGTCACCTTTTGGAATGGGATGGTACGTTTTAGAGACGAATGGCATTGTTTATGAAGAGTTTATAGGACAGTTTACCTATGGACGAAGATGGTTTTCTTGTTTGTAAGCCTGTTTTAAATACTTCTAGAAAGGAGGAATCATTAAACTAGTTTTAATAGAACTTCTGTAACTGCTATATCACTGGTAAGAAGCCTCGTGGAAGCTCAAGTACTGGCATTTAAGAGGATAAAGGGGTAGTCAAGATTCTGTGAAATATGGGGTATATAGACGAGCTTTCTGAAGGTAGGATCTGAGAAGTGCTTAATTAGCATTAGATAGAACCTGGAAGAAAAGATGAAAGAAAGACAGAGATTTGTGTTCTTTGAAGTTCCTTGTTCGTACTGTCCAAGTCAGAGCTTTCTAACAAGTCTCATTATGCTAGATCGGCAATGATAAATTGGAATATATACACATGTAGGTCGAACAACGCAAGTTATAGAAGCAGTAACACCGAGTGTCTGAGTGTATGTGTGCGCGCTCGTGTGTGTGTGTGTTCGAACGACTTCTCGTAAAATGTAATTTTTTTTCTTACACATACATGGTAGCCAGATGTAGTTCATTGTTGTCTCACTTGACAACATGAACTAACTAGAACAAGGGAGACGAGCTTGATTGATTCATTCATTTATTCATTGAAATAATGTTGATGTTCATAAACACGTTTGCATTTTAGGCTAATGAATGCAGGATACAATCGAGTTGCAGGAGACAGGAGAAATATACAAAATTTCCTTGACCGGTAAAGAAGGAATACGCGATACTTGACTAGAAATAATAATAAGAAATATAAATAAATATCATAAATAAGCATAGCAGCGGAGAAAAATAACGAAATATAACCCTTTTCTGATTTCCGCTAAGAGGCATGGATTGATCAGAATATACTTCCCTTTTGTGTGCGACATGTGTACAATTTGCGTAGAGTACTGCCAATCTACACTTTTGCCATCGAGAAAAATTATCTTTGTTTGCACAACCAAAGTCTCTTTCTTTCCAGAATTAGTGAAAGTTAAAACGCGGTTGTCTGAGGATGCGTTTCGTCTTGTAAAGTATTGCGACATGATAAAAGTTTAGTAATTATTGTATGAGCTTGTTCTGTCTTTCTCATGCACAGACCCACACCCATATACATGGTTACTCAACATTATGTTCACACTAATGAGTTACTTCTACAAGCGTTGACATTTAAAGTTTCATTTAAAACTACAAGCTCGCGGTTTACGTATTTGATGGTATTATTGTATGTTTTCTTCTTTCGTCCTGTACACCACACTATATAATCTTTTTTTTTAAAAAAAAGGTTTATACTATCTGCACTGTTGAAATAAAACAGGACATGACATACTGAAATTCGAAAGAGTGAAGTTTATATTATGGCAATGCTAGATGGTAAGCGTTCGTTGTAATTTACATTTAACTGTTTACAAAATTACAACTTGATGAAAAGAAATATTTGCACTGAGTTCTTTTTTGGATGAGACAGTTGTGACAGTTGTAATGTAACTGTTAGAGTGTGACAGCTGTAAGAGATGTCAGAAGAAGAAGGTCACGCCTTTGTTTCTGGAGGTTGTGCACCAGCAAGGTTTACCCAGCCCACAAAGTTGATATGAATATCCGTACAGACACTTAAGTGGAGGAGTGGGATGCTTCTGGTTTTATCTTCTAATCAGAAGCTGACTGGCATCCTCCAGCTTTATGAAGTGCTGCCGGGGAGAGAAGAGGAGGGCACGAAATAAAAATTTACCTTCCTTATTATTCTTCCGCATTGTAGACCAGCAGGCGGAGCCACTCTCGTGCGGTGCAGATGGCGTCCAGAATGCCGGGCCAGAAAGGGTGGGCCAGCTTGCCTCGCGGTCAGAGCTATCCCGTGGGAACACTTCGGGTAAACAAATGCGCATTAAGCGGGTGGCTGTTTGCAGGAAAGGGAAGCTTTTGGCAGATCTGTATCCCTAGAAGCTGAACACGCCACTCCATCCGAGGCCTTGGCAAAGTAAACAGAGGAATAATGACCGTGTAGGTGTGCTCGATGGAAAGGAAGTTGAGACAGTGCTGGTCCCTTGAAGCAAAAGGGTGTGAGAACACCCGGACTAACATGCAGAAGAGAGTCTCGGCTACTCTCGAGAACATTACTCGAATACCACGTCTGAGAAAAACCAATGTTTTTTCTGTATTATACACAACTGGGCACGATTGCACCTTCTATTGATACGGTGGGGAAAAAGAAACATTCTTTAGAAATCGCAGCTGTTTAATCTGTATCAGATAAAATTTGCAATGCTAACATTTATGAAAGCTGAGATGGTCCGAGAAATAGTACACACACCATAAATCAGAACGCGTAAAAACCTAATAATTTATGCACAAATGCAAAAAAAAAAAACAAAAAAAAAAAAATCAAAGATCGCATTATCTGTCTTTTATATCTGAGGAAGAGTTTGGAGTTGTACATCATCGGTTGTGTTTCACAATTAAATGTGATACTTTTTAATGCACAGTGGCAGGTTTATCAAACTTTTCATTCATTTATTTAGACTTTCATTCATTCATTCCGTAGGCTAACAGACAGTGTCATATTTATTTCTCCACGAAATATTATCTTTTATTCATTCTTTCTTCTCTTTTTTGCATCTTACAGAGCTGGCTGCCTTGCCATAAATATAGCCTTAGCTGCTGGCTCGGGTAATAACACCAATTTCCACCCTCCCCCTATCTTTATCTCTAGTTACATTTGTTTGCAAAGTGACACGTCAAATGAACAAAAAAGGGGAAAAAATAAATGTAAGGTTTTGGAAGAAGATAGAGCTGGTAAAAGAAAGATGAAAGACTGTCTCTTCCCAAACCAAACTCCAAACCAACAGTGCTCCTATTACGATACTCGACCCTTTATCCCTTTCTCCAGGGGTTTATTTTAAACAAAGCAGAAATAGAGACCCACACAGGTATCCAGTGTTTACAATAAAAAACCCATTGGCATCCGGTTTATATATGCACGGCATCTAAAAGAGGTATAAGGTCACATTCGGGCAGGATGTCAAAATATACAACAAATATAGGTAGTATTACACCAAGCTCTCCTTTGTCAGGTCGCCGTTTATTGAGCTAGTGAACTGGGTTGTCTGTCGTGGAGGTTTCACAGATAACCTTGTGAACATGCGGGAAGTTCCCTCCTCCTTTTCTTTAAACTAGCCTGTCTAATGTCATCCATCAGCTGCCAAGAAGAATTGTTTTTCTTGAAACATGTCCCAGCCTAAAAAAGCCCAATACATTGTTTGCATTTCCATTTTGTCTGAGGGAAGATAAAACAAGAATGTCCCACAACCCTTGGGATAGTTTCGGTGCTTTAGGTCTAGAATGAATAGCACCGTGGTTGAGACTACTCCTAAATCTGGGTCGTAACCCAGTTCACATACCCTCCTACAAATAACATCACAAGCGGCAAGATGACTCCAACACTGACGTCAGCAGTGTACATGGATATGTTCGCTTGGAGAGATAGGACAAGGTGTGACAGTGCTTATGCCTGCCTATGTAAATAAAGTAAGGTTCAGTAAGATGGCCACGAGCACTGACATAAATACAAGTGTCCACACAGTTAGAGGGCGAAGTCATCTCTGGGTGTGTGCGGACACAGGCATCGCTGACATCGCATCAAAGCTCGAAGTTCGTGAGGCAGAGTTGTTCTTATGCGACAACAGAGGGCATTGAGTGCGATTTCTTGCAGGACTGCAGCTCTGTGTGAGGAAATAAAGTGAATGTGATCATTACAGAGGACATGTCTGGTTCTATTTTGATTGTTGATGTTTATTGCTTTTGGTATCTTATTTTGTTTTTGTTGTATTGTCTCGTTTACTGTTGTGTTCTTGCGTTAATTATCTCTGTTTTCGTTGTGTTAATTGCTTTTGTTCTTGCGTTCATCATGTCTGTTTTTCTAGTGTTCATTGTTTTTGTTCTGAATTTGATTAATTTTTTTATTATTTAGTTGTCTTGTTTTCTGTCTGTTTAGGAAAGAACCTAATGAACAAGCTTTCCTCCTACTTTCTTCAAGTTCAAATTTTACAAAGTAATCAAAAAGCCAGTTTTTGTAGTCTAAAGTTTTTGTTGGATTCTTAACTGCTAGTCCATAAGATAATGCGCCATTCTCACTGTTTCTTGCGAAAAGAAATAATTCATACACCGGTGCAACCTCCTCATGATTCCAACGGAATCCTAACCCTTCCTAAGAAGATCTTTGGCTCAAGATAGTTTATTAATCAGTTGATCATTATTGCAAATATCAGTCGTCATCATCTCTACTACATCAACGAAGACTTTCGCAAGCGACGTTTTAATGAGAACTACCAAGAAAAAATCCAATCAAACAAAAATAATAAGAAAGCTTGCAGCTAGGCAACAACACCGTAACTAAGGAAACACAAAATCCTTAAAGAGAGAGAGAGAGACTTGTCTGTCACATCCCCTGAGAAGAAGTTGGTCGAATGCCACAGAGAGATATGGCAGCAGAAACACGATTTTTGAGACGCCTTTATGCCAGAGGCCCAGAAGGAAGAAAAGGAGAAACGGAGGGATTTGAAAAAAAGAGGGAGATATTCAGCACTAGTCTCGCGACCATTATGGGAAAAGTTGCTGAGATTCGGGGGTGACATGTGTTTTGCTGCTATTTAAATTCGCTTGAGGGACGAGTTTTTGTAGCAGGGATCCATTGATCTGTCCTCAGGCAAGCGCACAACCCTTCGTGGAACCTCACCGTTTATTAGAAAATAATTAACATCGCACAATGGCTCTGTCATGTACTCTCTGTTGTAGTCAGTTTATGTTTTCGTATTTTTTTTTCATTTTTTTCCTGTTATCTTTGTAATCTTTTAATGTCTTTGGAGTTTTATTACTTGACTTTTCTTGTAATTTTATAATAAGAATAAAGTTTGCATGTTTGAGTTTTCGTGGATATGAAAATGAGGCGCATAGAGAGACAGAAGGACAAACAGGTGAATAGACAGATATAGTTAATAGTTCTACCTTTCTTTTTTTTTTAGACTTTTGATATTTTGTTTTTGCTTTGTCATTTGTTTGCGTGTATGCAGTAAAGTTTTCACTTTTTTAACACGTCGTTTGTAAATAATCGTCTCTCTTACACATACATGCACGCGCACATGCACACGTGACGCTCACGCGCTCATGTTTTTTTTTATGCAGCATGATTTTGCTGTTCGCAGCTGGATTTTTTTATGGCTAATTGCAAAGCATCCACTGACAGTCGTAAGCCTCGGCAAAATGTCGTTGCAGAAGTGTGCCTTGGAGACTGGGAACACACGCAAAAAGACAAAGGTTAACACAAGTAATATTACGGCGACCTCATTCATCTGTTCTGTGATAGCTTGCTTCAAGATTTTACTGTCATCTTTTTGCAAAAAAGAAACAAAAGTCATCAAATATCTGTGAAACAAAAATTTAAAAATCACGAAATGAATTCTGTGATGGTTGTCGAATTGTTCATGAGATTTTCTCGGAGGCATAGACATCGAATAACAGTTGCAATATATCCCGATGACTTTTCAGAAATTACTTTTTGATACTTATGATGGCAAAGAGACAGACATTTGTCTCGAAATTTAAACTGAATCCTTTTCTGAAAGCACATACTCCACCTGCGTTCAGGAAAGAAGAAAGTTAGCAGACGGTGGGGGGATGGGTAGGGAGGTGGTTGAAAACAACCTGGGCGAGCTTATATATCTGCAAAATTAGACATTATAATTAATTTTACATTGTTAAGGAAGGAAGTGTGGAAGAAAGGATGAGTTTGAGGTGGACTTTAGGAGCAGCTTTTTGTTTGAGAGCAACAATTTTAATACATTATTTCTAGCTTTCTTTATAGGTTAATCAAAATTCTTATCTATACTGACACAAAATTGGTCAATAAACAGAAAATTGTTTTGCTTGACTTTTGCTTTTGTGTACTGTTTGTTTGTATTGTTTTAAAAATTATGATTGCACTGTCAAACCATATTTAGGACATTTAAGGGATATAGAAAAAAATTCTGTTGTAATACTTGTGTCACAGCTGCTCCTGTCTGATAAGCGCTCGTAAGAATAATCGGGAGAAGGTGGCGAAGCAGAAGACAAGAAATAAGTCATCATAACTCAGAACTCAAAAGAGAGAAACCGGTTCTGACAAGGTCGACAACCCACTTGGGCAAAGCGGAGTAAGTGTGTGACAGGACTGTTGGTCGATGTAGTTATCTGCCCTTGTCTTACCGCGCAGAGCGCAAGCTGCGAGCTTCAGATGTTGTCCTTATATGCTGTCCTTACCCACGCTCACAGGCTCCTCATAAGTTCTTTATTTACATGCATCGATAGGCTTGCAGAAATTTCTTTGGAATTAACTTATGTGAAATGTGTCAAAACATCTCTCTCTCACACACACACACACACAAGTACGTACACAGACTGATTAGTGAATTCTTCAAGAGCATAGCCCCAGGTGCTAGCATCCATCACAGTAAATATAGACCATCTTAAAACTACTATATATAGAATCTAACAAAAAACAAAGTCAGAACCAGTTGAACTCAACTTCTGTATAAACATGCACCAAGAAAATTCTCATTTATATATATATAGACGTCAAAATAAAGCATTCGTGAACATACCTTCTCTTTCTCTTTCTCTGTTTCTCTTACACACAAACACACACACACACAAAAATACAAGTGCACACACAAAATATAATATTTATACACCATTACACTAAATATGAACACCATAATATATAATCACGAGATCTTAACAGAGAAAACATCATCACGGCCACTTGCCATCAAAGCAAAACTTGGGTGGTTTGTACCAAACAGAGAGAGCTTCATCAAAGCCTCGTCAATTGAGAGAGGTGAAGGAGTTGAGCTCAAACCCACATCCACTTATTTTCATTGTGATGGTGACAAGCACTTAACCCATTGCACCAGCACCCATTTCCATATGGCAGGTGATACACACCTTGTAGAATGTTGTAGCAAGCATACCCACTGATCAAATATACCCTGCAGCTGTTAACTCTGGTAGTACTGCTATTGCCTATCTACATAATATAGATGTTCACTGATTTTTATTGCCTTATCTATCCTAGTGCCAAGTACCTTGCTCAATCTTCATGTGTATTGCTTGTCTCACCACCACAGAAGCAAGAACTGAAAACCTTGTTTCCTTCTCTAATCTTACATTACGTACCCAGAAACCTCACACTCTCCACCACCCCACCCCGCATCCCACCCGCACACGAGACTGGGATAACATTGATCTTCGACTAACAGTCATGCTAACACCCATCAGTTTGTCTCACAAGCCCTGGTGATTAGAGACCCTGGCATTCACCGTTCTGGTCCTGTGACAGCCCGAGTGGCAGGGTTCCAATCCCCGTTTGCCGCAGACGCTGTATTCCAGCAATTACGCTCAAGTGTTCGTCTTGTCGCGAGGTTAAAGGGGCCTGCAAAAGATGGAGGGAGGGGGTCAAGTAATGATGGTAAGGTTGTCACGGCTGGAAGGAGAGGAGGGTTTGTTGGGGGCGTGGGACACTGTGAAGGGTCCAGTGGGGGGAGTGGGTAGAATACAGCAGTGGGGCTGCTGCGGTCTTCTATAAAGCTGCGGGACTGGCGTTTGAGATTGCCAAGACTTTTGAAGAAGTCGAGTGAAGACGCCAGAACCGTTTTAAAGATCAATAAACTGCCGTTTCTTTCGCCAAACCGCCTTCTACGAACTTAATAACATGGGTGAAGTGGCACAGAGATCTGTCTTTTATGAGACGTTCTCTCTCTCCTTCCCCTTCCCCAACTTCTCTCTCTCTCTGTGCTTGTGTGTGTGTGCTCGCGCGCGCACGTGACTAGTCATTGCAAAAATATTTTTAGAAGACATATTAACAACCTGTATTCTTTACGTATATTTTACACTCCCAACCCATTAGACGACGATAAATGGAAATCACTGCAATATTATTCTTAGAAGAACATATCTTTTATGATTTTACATCCAGACCTTAATGTTCGAATTTCAAAGTAAATTATTCGGTCACCGTCGGTATTGAAAATATTATGTTTTCCTTGCACATGCGTAAAAGACAGGCTATATTGCCATCAGTTTCCTGTACAGCATATTCTGTAAATGTCTGCTTTGAAGTCAAAGGCAAACAACTGACTTGCAGTGGAGAAAGCATTGGGTTTACATTATGCCTTTATCATTTACTTATGATGGACCCGCCTTGCTCCTGTAGGTGAGACATTGCGGCTCTGAACTATGCACGTCTTGCTGTCGCCCCCGACATACATCTCTGTATATGGCGCCAGGTTATAGGGCTGGCTGTTTTTCAATGATATACCCTTAGTTGCTAGCTCGGCATAAACACCTACTTGAAGAAGCCCCACCTCCCACCTGAGTATCTTTCGATGAATGTGGTGGTCATTAGAACTACCGATGTAGCTTCGAAATCATTGTTTCTCACTTTTCTTGCTCAGACCATTGTACGTGAACTTTATAAAGCGAGACGTGCTTATGGAACACGAAAGTATCTTTATATCTGTACATCAGTATATTTATCTAACTTTATATGTGTTAATATCCTTCATTTATTAAAAGGTGTGAGAGCTTGTGAAGTGAAAATAGACAGGTTGGTGTAATATTAATGTGAACAAGATGTCGTTGCATGCGCGCCCGTGTGTGTGTGTGGTAAGACAGAAAATGCATTGATGAACTGATTCTATCCATAAATTAATAAATATTTGCATTGCCATTGCGTTTAATGTTTGCAATGATAAACACGCTTAACCACCTCCCTCACCTTCCCTCCCCTAACAGTAACGACAGTTTACAAATCTTTTGTATAAGTATAGATTGTAATCATCTATTAAGCCAAGGTCTTCTCCCCTTTACCTTTATTACACCCAGGTTTTTGATTCTTTCGCCCTCTTCTTCTAAAATAAATGACCACCTACCCTCTCCATCCCTCCATTTTTATATTCCCTCTTTTCTTCGTTTTTCCCTTTTCTTTGTATGAATTTTTGCAATTTTTCAGTTCGGTCATGCATGAGCAATCCCCAGTGGCAAGAGATTTCTTTGCTGTTCTCGTGGGAATGTAATGCGTGCTACGTTTGTGTAAACAAATAAACACATAGCAAGACGTAGTCGTCTCCTCCTTCCACCTTCTCTCTCTCTCACCCCCAGTTGACGATCACCTGTTCAGTGAAGAATCTTTCATCCGGACAATTTTTTTTCATGTAGTACAAATATAAAACTGGATACAACTATTTCGTAAACCTTCGTGGAGTTTCTCTCGCCTGTTAAATAATCTCACACAGTTTGACTTTTTAAACATTACAGTGAAAGTATTGCAACAAGGAAGACAACCTAAACATAATCAGCTTCTGTATTTGCCCTTTGATAATAAAAGTTTGAACAGTTTAATATTTCTTTTCATATACAATGTCTCCTTCTAATCAGCCGTCACCTTAAACCCTGACCATGTTGTCAGAAATGCCAGATGAGACACAAGCAAGTGTTTTACTAAGGAGAGGCTGTAGCGGCACTCGGATGTTTTTCTTCTGAATACTTGTCTTCTGAGACACAGAAAAGATCACTTGGAGTGCCAAACAGGTAGCTGAGCTCATCGAACAAAGGTAAAAGTGGCAGGTAGCGTTTGTAGACCAAGATTCCACGGCATGGTAGACTGAAGTAAAGTGAACACATACACGAACACACACAAATACACACGAACACACACACACACACACACACACATACACGAACACACGCACAAACAAATCATACACAACAGACGTCAAGGATAGCAAGGTGTTGTCTAGAAATTTCAGCACCACCTTGTATTTTGTGTCCACATTTAAATCCTGCTCCACCTCAATCAACTCGTTCTTTCACGAGACTAAGTTCGGGATTCAGCAGTCAATGTAAGAAATAATTAATGACTCAAATAGCACTGCCTCGCCTGGTGTTCTCGGCTTTACCTGTAATGAACGGAGGTGTCTTTGGCATTGTGAGGGTCCATTGCAAGTCATGTCAAGGCCAGGAAGCAACCACTTATTGTTCTAACAAAAACATTGCATGAAGCAGAGTTTATATAACGAGCTGTGAGTGGATGAACTGTCAACAATGAGAATCCATTGTAATAGAAGACAGGATGCGGGGGTTAGTTCAATTTCTCGCTTTCTCCCCCACAGGTAAACTGGAATGTTCTAATAGACGTGGGTGAGGATCAAATCCAGCATAGTCTGCCCGTCTTTTCAAGATTTTTACATACATCTTGTTTATTTGTTTAGTTTTTAGTGTTTTAACGCCGTCAGCATCATGGCGAGCTAGTTTATTCCAGTAAACGAAAAAGAAGAAAAAGAAATGTTTTCTCGTCAAAATAAAAGGGAACATCAGTAGGAAGGTTTGCACTGGTTAACGCTAACAAATCGCTTCTCTCAGACGGATGGACGATTTCTCGATCCTGAAACGGTGTGAGCTCGATAATTCCGCCATCCCCAACACCACCAACGACAATCTTCGCGCTCACTAACCCTAACTCTCACCGCCGTGAATGACGGACCGTCGATTATGCTTTGAAAACTCTGGCACCCTGCCCACAGCTCGTGCCATTCACGTGCTAAGCACTCATTACGCTCGTCACTTTGGCTCCGGAACGGTCGTTGAGTGCAAACAAACCTCCAGCCTCCTCCACAAATCACTCAAATACTGAAAATACTGAATAAACGTGATTGGCTATTTTTTGGCACATGTCCTTGCTTTTTTTATAGTCATAATTACAATTTTTAGCTTTAAACTGATTTAACCTTTTTTTTAAAAAAAAATGTTTATAGATTGAGCTGTTATCGAGTTTAAAGCTGGTTAACTTTAACGAGTGCAATCTTATCATTCATTCGTACTTTGACTGGTACTAGTCATGATGGTCATCGGGAGGGAACATATGGATACACTCGGCAGCTGACAAGTCCTGCCACTCAGGTCTGTCATGAGAAATGATGAGAAGGTCTTGTATGAAATGCTCGGTTTACTCCTTCACCTTGTAAGCCATTTCTTCTTCTAACCATCTCCCTCTTCAACCTACTTCCAAGGCATCTCGAAGGACAGTCTGAAGAGTTTCGTGCTAGGTTCCATGACCAAACCCGAGTAGCTTACACCGCTTGACTGTTTTAAGTAGGGTTTTCTGGTATCCTACGAGTGGGGCGACCGAGGTCCATGAAAAGTCATTGGTTTTATGTTCCCTTTACGAGATCCTTAGAAGCGTCCTCAGGGACTTGTTCTCAGATGCCTGAAATCTCCTCTCAGTATTGGCAGGCAGAGTCCACGTTTCACCACCATACATCGTAGTAAACATGATCATGACAGAACAGAAATTTCGAGATATGCTCATCTGATTAGTCAAAGGTCTTGCAAGTTTTCCTTTTCCCTCCAGCACATATCCGATTCTATTTTCGCACGTGTCGACTTTATAATTAACGTTCGTAATTGTCGTCTACCCTTCGAAATCCAGGCTATCCATTTTATCTTTGTACGTACTTTACCTTTATTTAACAAGGAGGAGAAGAAAAAATAAACAGACTAGGAAAGCCATCATTTCGTGCTAAAAGGTAAATTAAAGAATGTTCTTCAAAAACCGTTCATACGCCCACGATTTTGTCTTTCCGCTTTTCAATGTTAAAAATCCAAGTCCCACAGGAAATTATTTTGAAAGCGAAGTTCTTTTGAGAAATGTTTAAAAAGTAGTTACCCACTAATAACATTCTGAGATTTGTCCTCGGTAACAAGAAAGATTTCCATTATATAGGCCTAGAGGATAGGTATTATTATACATATTTTAATCACTGTTAAATAACTTTTTATTTGCCATTCAATGACGAGAAAAGGATGAAAGAGGAGGATAAAATCATATAGCAACAAAAAGTAAAATAAGAACCAGCAGAGGATGAATGAGAGATGGAAGAGGATAACTAAAATAAAATATAATACTTCATAGTTCACCACAGTTCACTTTTTTTTCTCTAACCAGCTGCATTAAATTATGCATCAATTTATTATTTTTCCATTTTAGTCTCAGGGATTGATTATTAATCGGTGTAAAGCTTTTCACACAGTTGCGACAGAACTTTAAGGCATATTTATTTTTATTTATTATTTTATTTATTTGAATTAGGAGAGTAAAATGTGGCTGCTACAGACAAGGCCTCGGTGAGGAAAATCGATGTGAAATCCATGGAGCGTGCAGTGTGCACACCGGTCACACTTCACTGACCTCGCTTGCATGATCACCGCTGCACGCATCTTTCACTGGGTGCGCACACCGGGGTCATGGATGCTGTGACCCAACAGCTTCAGGTGCAATCGGGGTGGGTCAGGGAGAGGCAGGTAATCTACCGTCTTTTAAAAATAGTCTTGGCAATGGAGCTTGCTGTCCGGATGTCGCGATTCCGCAGCCTCCTCTATTGCTTGTAAGTGAGATTGCATCAGTTGGAGAAGCTTCCTGCGATCCCCAGGGATTCTCGGTGACATAGGAACTTGATCGAGTCTGCATGCTTGCGGTCCTCCTTGAATACTTGTAGATGCATGAAGGCATAATTGTCAGTCTGAAAAAAAAGAAAAGAGAAGAAAAAGTCTTCGGAGAAGCCAGTCCGTTCCATCGCACACACTAAGCTGTTGATGACTAGTCTACCAAACTACCCAGGGGTTAAAGTGTAGACTGGGTTCAGTAGAGGTTCCCCGTATTGTTTCCTTACATAAATGTTATTATAAATTTCAGAGAGGAAATTGGTCATTAGGAACCTTAGTGCACAGAAAGAAAACCGAATATTTATTTAACCAAATGTTGGTGAAAATGCATTCTCGTAGACTGCACGTGAAGTACTTACCCCGACACACACACAGTGTGTGAAATACAACTTAAGCTTCTAAAACTTAAATAGTCGCCGAAAAGCCCTAGTTGCTTTGAAAAGACTACAGATTATATCAGATTGTACCAGAAAATAGTCGCTGGCAGTGTGAAACCGTAATGCAGTTACATTGGTGAGTAAATGTGAGAGTGTCTTCAGCTCTGAGACTTTTATGCGTTGTCTAAAAACATAACTTTCTGGGTTAGCCAACTTGACCATCCATTTATTTTTTTCAAATTATCTGTCTTCACGTTAGGAAGGTCTTTACATGTCCTTATAAACATCTCGTCCTCAGCTACAAAACTATTTATCTTATTCAACAGACTCGTATCTTCGTGTTAGGTCTACTAAGTCTTGGGGTACCACTCGTTTGAAGAAGCAAACCTTGTCACCCTTATATATCTCATGTTCTCTCTGGAATTACCCCTCCGATCTCAGCTGCTGAATTTTTTAAAATCATCTCTCCTCTTTTCGCTTTAAACATTGATCGCTTTTCACACACATCCTGGACATTTTGCTTCCCATAATTTCCTTTTTTGAAAAATGTTCAGCAAGATGATAATCATACGTTGAGATAGTAAAGAGTTAGAGAGAGAAAAAAAAAACAAGCCTTTTGGTCTGGAAATAGGACGCCACATGTATTGTGAACTTCCGATGTACAAATCCTGCGCATGTGCACATGTGTACGCACGTTGGAGCAACTGCTGTTTAACGGCCTATGCATGAAACTACAGCAACATTTTACAGCCATCTCTTCTATGAGTTTGACGGGTTCCTGTCTTGTTTACTTAGAATCGTTTGCAGACGGTGAGTCAACACACCCACGACACGTCGCTACCCAGGGACGTCTATTCATCAGGCCGGAAGTGAAACCCCCGGCTAGCGACAATGGTGCTTTCCCCTTGGCTGTGCTGCTGGCTTCTGTAAATGACCTAGCGAGGCGTCCACAGCCACGTCTTCGGCGACAACAACGAACTCAGCAAAAATGTGGGCGAGAGAGTGAGACACAATAATACTGTACACGAGTGTTTGATAATGATATGCGCGTGAGAATGTGTGTCTAAGGGGAGCTAAAAATACTTTTCATCAGGTGACCAGAATGTAATTTTTAAAGAGATTTGTATACTTTTTTGACGATTTTTTTTCTAAATTATATTTCTTTTGCCGCACAGAAGATTGCCGTGAAATGAATATTAGAAAACAAAGTTTTTTAAAGATTTTTCTGATTAACTGAATGAAGTGATCATCGGTACTCTAAAATAGATAAATATTTTTTTTAGACTACGAATGGTGAAGATTAAAATTCTGCTAATTTTCACAGTTTAAAGGGCAAAGTAGGTGGATGCTTATTTTAATAAATCGTCACTGCACAAAATTTAAGTTGTAGAACAGGTATTGTACTCAAAATGGGGTCTAGAACCCGAATGGGGGATTAATTTCCAAAGAACATGTCAAAGTAATTCACATGTTACAATCTGTGGGTTAAGTAAAGGAGTCACATTTTGTTGTTATTGTTGTTTTTTTTGTTCAATGTCATTTTTTGTAATAGCAATTTCACGCATTGATTAATGTTTGTGATTGGTGAACTGGACTTGACTTTTTTTTGTCCACAAAATATGTTTGATTCGAATTCTAGCAAGATGTTTTAAGCATTAATATTTAATTACTAAGTACTACAGAATTGTTGCAGGAATCCACAACATCTGATTTATTCCACTCGGTGCCAGAGTGCTTGGACTTGCGAGCCCTGCTACTTAAAACACACTTTGGTCTTCGCTTTGGTGTTATTGGAAATACTGTTGGTCATCCTGTTTTTGGTGGCACAGAAGTAGAGGTTATTCGCTGCGCATGCTCCACACTTGTAGGAAACCAGAAACCCATGCTTAAAACAGTCAAGCAGTGTAAGCTTGGTCTAGTCAGGCTATGTGACCAGGCACCAAACTCTGTCTAAGACCGTCCTTTATGGTATCTTGGGAAGAGGTCGACACTGAGATGGCCAGAGGATGAACTGGCTTATAAAGGTGAACAAGTGGATGGTCGACCTCTCAAGACAGACCTGAATCGCGGGTCTTGTTTACAGTCGCTTCTTTCCATGTGCTCTTCCCAACGACCAGTTGTCTCCAGAGACAAATAAACGAATAAAAAATTAAAAACAAAATTATTCAGAGCTCTAATGGAGGTCATTAAAGTACAAAATATCGGTTTGCCCTTTAAGGAAAACTTTAAGTGCGTCTGCTCTGTCAGGTCAATCAGTGCTATGTGCTGGGTTATGTCATGGGTCGTGCATACTAGAAATCTTCTTGATTCTTGGAAAAAAACAATCTGGGTAGCTACAGCAACAGAGTTAATATCTACATATAAGACATCAGTATGTTGATGACAAACACGGAAACCTTATTGAAAAAATCGTGAAGTTCTTGATCAAAGTTTGTTTTGTAAGTGAAGATGTTCAGCTATGTAAAGCAAAGTCCGTCTCGCTTACAACAAGATGATCATGCTGGCTTTCACGAAAGAGGGACTCGTAAAAACTAATAAAACAATGGAATTCTGTTCAAACTTATTAAGACTAAGTTACTTTGATATGTAGAAATAAGACATAAGAAACATCCTAAGAATTAACTTTAATAATAATAATACTAGCATAATAACAGCAAATATAACCCTCGCTCATTTTTAACAAGAATGTCTAGGGATTCTATCATCAAACCAAAATCCAACGAAAGGAAGTGAAGAGATGGCATTAACAGGTGATACATGAAGTTTTCGTCCTGTAATGTCGGTATCTTTTTTCGAAATGTTTTTAGAAACTTTTCCACATTCCAAGAATTATTGCAATTAATTCCAAAAGCTAACGACCCAAGCAATTCAGGAGACTCATTAACTGCACTAACAACTTTTGTTTATATCATTTTCAACCTTTACGATAGCTATAACAACATCTGTTAATACGATTTTAATGCAGTATGTTGAATTAGTTTTCAACACTAAGTATTCAACTTTCGTTGACCTTAAACAAGTAGAATCTTTCTCTCTAGAAAAAGCTGTGTGTGCTAGAGTACGTTTGTGATCAAGAGCAGAAGGAATAAATAGACAGATAAATGTGAAACACGCATCGCCGTGCACTGCCCCCCTTCACCACCACAACCACCCACCCACAAATTCACTCATTCACCACAACCACAACCACCACCACTACTCCACACACGTACAGACAGAAAGCAGGACAATAAAAGAGTGATAAATATTTTCTAATTTGTTGCCTTGCAGATCAGTTGCAGGACACAAGACTGGCTGAAGAGAGAATATACTTAATATCTTTGTAGTCATAATAGCATGTATGATGGTAGAAGAGGGATGAAGGAATAGACACAGCCGCTTGCTTCCGCTTGTCAGATAGAGGTTTCGCCCACTCTGTAGGCAATAAACCTGAGGGCTTTGTTCATGTGGAAACACTACCAGTTGCTGCCGCTAACTACGGGGCAGAGTTTTTGCAGAAGAGCCATGGTAGTCTCCCTGTAAAGAGCGCGCACAGAAATCGACAACTTCCTCTCGCGCCGACGCTCTAACCGGAAGTAGTCAGGGTGCGCAGTCAATCGGTGCAAGGGTCAATAGAGAAAGAAGCAGAGTTCAAACGAATCCTATCAAGCACACTGACTGTCTGGGCGTTTTGAAATGGGTTTTCGATTGGTGCATCTAATGTGTCCTTTCACCTGAAAACACCTCAGCGCCTGCTTCGCGCTTCGGGAAAAACACGCGGCATACATCTTGTAGACTTTATTCTGCACAGATGGCTGGCAGTCCCACACCTTACAGTCCAGCTGCTTTCTTTCTTTTTAATTTTGGGGTCTTCGATGTTGCGCTTGCTACCCTTAAAAGCGTTTATGCGTCTTTAGGTATGTGTGCACGTGTGTTTGTGCATGCATATTTGTTTTGCTTTTGCGCCTGTGTGTGAGGTGCGTGAGTGCGTGTGAGTATGTATCTGTCCATGTTTTTTACACACGGCATCCTGACGAATGATCGATAAAATTTATTGTTTATTTATGTTATTGTTGCCTCTCTTTTGTCAAGCTGAAACGTATTACATGATAGTATTAAAAAGTTTTCAATGTCTTAAGCTACATAAATATACAAGTATCTCCAGTGGTATATTAATGATTTTGTTTATTATCCCGTTAAAATCTGCTATTTTGTAAATTTTGAGGTGAAAATGTAAATGCAAATAAAACAAAATAGCAAACTATTTACATTATATTATAGTTTTATACACTTTAAAGTACTACATTTTGTCGTTGCTTTCCAAAATGGAGAATAATCATTTCCCGAAAGCAAAATAAGGCGAAATCACAAACAAAAATGTATCTAAGTTAACTGCTGATATATCGTTGAAAAAAAGCATTTTGCTGGTCACTTGAATCTTTCTTTCTTTCTTCTGCTTCTTATGCTTCTTTTATCTTCTCGACCTCCTCTGTCTATTCCCTGCTCCCTAACATCATGGCCAACCATTTAACAAACAAAACAGCTTTCACATATAAGCGTGCGTGTTCATGAATATTTCTGTGTTCGCATGCGTGTGTGTCTGTACTTGATTGCTGCTTGCATAAGATAGGGCGCATTTATGAAAGGTTTTCCAGAGAAAGAAACAATTTCAAACTTCACATAAATCGTCATCAGTCAGGAGGATTAATCTCCCCTTTCCGATGTTTCCCATCTGACTCCCTAGTATTATGCCTGAAATATATACCAGACACGGGCTATACTTCATTTGTTTACTGAGATTTCTCCCTCGTCACGATGCAGTGAAAGTAGAAGAATGGCCGGACAGCTACCTTCTTGTAATATATGCACGGCCATCCGGGTATTTTTTTACAACAGACAACAAAGGGTCTCCGTAGGTCCTCGCATTAAGGGATTTAAGAACAGTCTGCTTCGATTGCGGCAAACATTCTGTTTTGTCATCAGTGAATTTCACTGGAAATTCAATCCTAGGCTTTCATTTCCAAAGTCGTTTTCGCCGGGCCCTGGGGGAGAAATTTCTAATGAGAAGCGATAAATTGGATGCAGATCTGTGAGATGGCAATATAGGCAGTTTGCTGCAATTCGACACCAATACACAGAATATTTTACAGCCCGTTGCTTGAAGAATTCCAGTCTTCAGCTGCATTAGGCTTTCAACACGCTTGTTGTACATTGATTTGTTCCTGTCACGACCTCATAATGAGAAATGTTAGTCCAGAAGCACATGGCCCTTTATGTAGATAGTTTTATACTTACTAAGATCGTTGCAAAACAAATTAAGACTGATTGCATATTGCAAAATGTTGGGAGTTATTTTGTCGTTTGTTTTATTTGGTTGGTAAAATATAGTTGTGATCTTACAAAGAGACTTTTTCTCTTACTGATTGTCATTTTTAAAAAGGACTTGTTTTCCACAACTCGCTTATTGTTACAATTCTTTTTTTTCCACTAGTTTTTTGTTTTTTTGCTTTTAATCCCACTGCTTGTGTTTTCCTTTTTTAAATGCATCACAAGCAAGAGCTACAACCATACTAAGACAAGTCTCGCGTTCTCCTTCCCTGCCTCGTTAAGGTAACGGCTAACAACGAGAACTTTTAACGGTCAAACAAAGCCGTTTACACTCTTTTGTCTTGAACTTGGTCAGCTACTTGTTTCTCCATAGATACACTCTAGACAGTTTTCCATAAATAAATTCTACTTGAAATTCTCCCCCTTCTGTTAATTTTAATGCCAGTGTCTTACCTTCCCTTCCATGGGGCATGATTGGAAATCCACAGATCCGACAGCTATCTGACCTTTTTATTCTTCAAAGACAGAAAAGATATACTTTACAGAGTCATATATCAAAGAACAAAGGTATATTTTATTTTTTTAAATGTTAGAAAAGTTTGCTAATCGTATGTAGGCTTTCTTTTTTTTTTTTTCCTTTCTCATTTAGCTGCCAAAGGAAATGAGGTCCACCTCTCTAGACGTCTACAGTATTGAACAATTTCGTCAGTAAAACCGGAACTTCCATTTTCTTTTCACCCTGCCTCTTACTCTCCCTACAATAGCACCCATCCTTGAAACTGTCAGCCGCAGAACTCTGTTTCCCAAGCAGTTGAAGTCGCCCTGGTTTCCACTGGTCACGTGGTCACATGCTTCCCGCGAGCCCTGAGGCAAGCCTGCCTGCGTGGGACCACAATCATGTCGTCTGCATTGGGAAGTTGCTGTCGATGAGCATCGAGGACAGGAAGAGATGTGATTGCCAGTTCCTTGACGTTTGGTGGCAGCCTGAAATATCAAGATTGCAGCCAAGTTCATCACGAACACAACAGAGGATGTTGTCATCAACGACAGATGATGTGAAATGCTGATGATAGGCAAAAAGCAGCCAACTAAACACGTGATCTTTCAATTATCAGCTGCTTCCTGCTAAAAGCTGTTCTTGTAAATGATTGTCTTTGGTGTACATATTTCTTTTGTTATTGAGTGGGATGTTTTGTCAGTGATGTATAAATGCTTCTACTTAAGGTAGAACTATTTCCATGCATCAAGTTTTCTTGTATATTCTGAATTCTAGAGTCCAGACCCCAAAAGCACTGTTGGTGTTGTTGTTGTGATGAAGCATGTGTCTAGAATTTGAAGATGATCAGTTGTTAGCATGCTGGTGTATGTTAAAATCGTTATCTTTTATTCATCATTCTGAAGCGGATGACAAAGCGTCTCAATTACAGTTTTATTTTTCTGTAGTCAAGATAAGAAAACAAACAGGTTACGAACCAGACAGTCTTTGAGCTCAACTTGGACACTGACTCACCAACATTAAGGTGTGCTGCTAGTCTTTCATTTCTAGGGAACAGCTCTTCAGATATTGTTCGACTTTAATTCGAATAAAATCTAGGATAACTAATATGCATGCCCATAATGCATCTCTTCAATGTGATCTGGATCAGTACACTATTTTTGCTTCTTTGTTTTTCTTAAATGCTTTTGAAAGGTTTTACAACATATATTTTCTTTCTGAATTTAGTTAAGTCAACTTGCTTTAAAGTAGGTATGAGGGTTGCTAGTGGCTAAATACATATACAACTTCTGCTATATATTTTTAATCCATTCTTTTAGTAGCGCATTTTCGTTCACTGGCTCTATTTCTGCTTCAAACTTTACTTTTTCTAGTTGCTCAATACTTTGTAAATGCTAAACTAACATATAAATTAAAACTTTTCCTAAAAGGACCGCAGGAAATTCTCTGAGAGAAAAGGACCCAGTCTTTAAAAAAAAAAACTCATGTAAGCTGTTCTTTTTTCTTCTTCCCTGTCTTGGACTATCGCTCTACCCTAAGGAGTCCTGTAGTCGATCCATCTGCTTCGTTCTTCCTATTTCATGTTATTACCTTCCATCAATCCCGGTTTTCGTCATTCGGTTCCCTGCGAGTCTGCATGCACTCCAGTCAGGAGTTAGAAACTCTCTTCATTAATCGTTATGAGAGATAGTTGTAGAATTATGTTTAGGTAGAAAAGCTGAGGTCTGATATAGAAGCACGATATAGATAGTCGTGCCGGGACGTCAGCAATAATAAACCTGTGTGTGTGTGTGTGTGTGTGTGTGTTTCGTACGTGAGTGTGTTTGTGTGTGTCTGTGTGTGTGTGTGTGTGTGGTACTACTCGCTCATAACTATACCTGTGTTTGCGTGAATGTTTGTGCAGGTCTGTAAGTCTGTGTATGTACGCTCGCATGCGTCTTTACATGTGGAAACGGGTTAGTACGCGTGTGTAGGTTATTTTAAAACATTCTTTCCTTCATCTTCATCGATCAGCCACAGCGAGGAGCGGCAGACGTCAATTGTGTCACCTTGGGCTCGCCATGTTCCTGTACACTACTTACAAATGATGGCAATGAAGGCCTCCCGCTGCTCATGCGTCTTGACAAGTGTCTCTGGTAACGACATCTTCTGACATTTTATGCGCGCTGTCAATGGCATCAAACGGGGTGATTAAAAAACGGGCGAGAATTTTCATGTGAGACTTGTAAATACGAGCAAAAGGGGAAAAGTGATGATGATGACGAGGAGGTGGTGTGAGGAGGAGGAGGAGGAGGAGGAGGAGGAGGAGGAGGACTTATCAGTAAGTTTACAAAATAATGACAACAGAGCATTTCTCTAACCAATAGCCGCCAAGCCTTGACCATTAAAATTACAAAAGACTCCATCGCCAGTTCTCTTCCCTCAGTCGACTGCTTGTCTGCTCTTCTGCCTCCTTGTGTCCACACTAGACCTTGACCGCTTCATGGCGATGACTGTTGGCGGGAAGACTGTAGTCGCCACTTGTTAACCGGGTCAGGAGGACAGTCAAGAACTGCGATGCAAGTCTTTGGAGGTGTCTCCTCCCCACTATGGCGACTCGCGAGACAGTATTAGTCTCTACCAAATTAAATCACCTACTCACGCTTACTTTAAGAGCGTGTGTAGCTGGACTTAGCTGCGGTGTAACTCTCTCCTTGTTTTCAAGATATTTTTTATATGAGTTCAAGAACTAAGATCTTCTTGCTGGCCTTTCTGTGTCAAGAAACACAAACTTTTTTACTTGTTTATTTAGCGGGAAAGGCGTTTGTAATATATATACACCTCTGATTATGTATCTTCACTGCCTTCAAGAAGATGGTCCATGTTGATGGCTACAGTGGCAATGGAAACGAAATAGGTATGATTAGCTAGCAATGGTATAATTAAAAAAATTCAGTCAGTTCTTGACAATAAGGCGACTTTAATGTACTTAAAAATGAAAAGAAAAGTATATTTATAACATTATTGTAAAAGCCTGTAGACTTAAGAAATAGAGAAGACAATGAATTGATGTGATTGCATCTGTTAGAAACATGAAAAATATGGTTAGTAAGAGAATAAGATGACTTAAATAAATTCTCATACAGTATGTACAATAGACTACGATAGCTGTCACAGAAACATGAGTTCTATAATACTAATGACTGCGAGAAAGGAGTAGAGAAAAATATAAGGGATACTTTAACAACAACAACATACATCCTTCCTGATAATAAAAAAGCGATATGATAGGTAGAGAAACAAAAGAATCAAAACAAATGAACATATATTATATGCTCATATTAAAACAAAATAAAAATATTAACAATCAGGATTTTTTTTCGCAATAGCTTTTAGAAAAGAAGCAAATAAGAAAATGGAAATAAAGAAAATGTGAGAAGCAGAAAAATTAAGTCCACTAAAAAAAAAATCAAAGGGGAAAACAGAGTATACGAAAAGAGAAAGAGAGAGAGGGAGAGAAAAAGGTCTTGAAAGAAAGAAAAAGACAGCTATGAAGATTGTTGCTGCCAGCAGGTTAAATATTTTATGTGTCACTCATGTCCATTGGCGAAACTAGCGTTTCTTTATTTGCATAAAATCAAGTTAACATGTCCCAAGGATCCAAGTTTTACGAGGCTGGGCAAGGGCAGCGCTGCATGTGGTGAAATCTCTGGTGTAACGGCGCTGCTGCTTGAAATGATGCTGGTGTCATGGTGCCAGGCTCATTATTTCATTTCCTTGACCCAACTGTGCAAAGCAGAGCCACTGCAGGATTCTGTGAGGAACAAGTGGCCGGAAGCTCATAGGAAATACGATAGTTTGACCATTGCTTTAATTTTACTACTAATTCGTCATCATTGCAAAAGAATGAAATGTTTTGGGTTAAGTTGGTAAGCTTTAACTAAGACCATATTTGTCGTTAGAGAACTACAGAAAGGACATGTCTGTGATGCTGCAGTCTGTAAAACGACTGTCTAGCAACGGTTTTCATATTTTTGCCCAATGACATCATGACTATACTTTGTGATCAAGGTAGAGGCCATCTACTTGTACAAACCACGTGGAAGTCATGTTCTTATTAGCAAACTACACTGAACACACGACAAGAATGATTTAGAAAAACCTAAGACAAAGTTATACGTTCAAGAGCGGATTTGTTTCCAGTGGAAAGTGGATTTATGAAATATTGATTGTGGAAACTACAGAAATATGCGTGATTCATAGCAGCATGCAAAATATTAACATACATCAGCGAGCATCTCAGCGATGTGAGCAGAAACTGCCAGACCTGCGACGAGTTAACAGTTTTCTTTTTAAAAAAATAGTTTTGAAAAATTGTCTCGTCGAAATGCAAAGCTGCAGGGTTTTTTTATTTGCGTTGAAGTGAATGCATGTACACAAACTCAATCATTTCACAAAAACAGCAATCCTGGAAATCAACAAGCAAAGCAGAAAAACGATCAGTATCACATTTTTCCCTCAAAAATTATTTTTCGTAATTGTAGCTTAGACCACATTTTCTCTTTCTTTGTTTTCTGCTTCCTTGCTTTACAGCACTGAGAGGAAATGAAAATTCTGTGATGGTAGAAAGACCGGAAAGTTTGGTAAACGAACAGACACTGGAGTCTGGTCAAGAGATTGTCTCTAATGCTGTGATAGAACTAACAGACATTTTTTTTTAAAATCCGTAATTAAACTCAGACAGCTTACTTAAAGAGAATGAACTTAGTCCATTTTAATCACAATTTTCTTGAGCAGGAAAGTAAAATTCCAGAGAAATTCCTTAAAGGAAGCAGTTGTGTGTTTGGTAAACGTTGTATGCACGCAAATGCGCATGCGTGAATGCCGTGGGGCTGAAAACGGATTAAACACCATGTCAAGAGCACGCGTGTGACTGTGAACGTGCGAAACATGTTCAGAGAATCAATGAGATTGCCCCATCGGCGGGTAATCTTACAAAGAAAGTGCTCTCCTCAGAAAGGGACGTCACCGTCTACTGCTCAGAAATGTCGTCGTCTTCGCATTATCGTCCTTGTCACCGCACTCCATCCTGACATACAGTGAACATTATTATTGGTCGACGCGCGTGAAGTAAAAGAACCGCCGGTAGCCACGCTCAAGGAAGGTTTCCATTCATTTCGTTTTGACCGTCTAGCAGGTTACAAATGGCAGCCTAAATTCCAAGTCACTTTGCTGTTTCCATCGCTGTCGGGGAGAAAAGTGGAAAACATTTCGTAACTATTTACGTATACACACATAAGGCGCAGTGCTAATCAAATTTGCTTGTCTAGACGCCGTAGCCACTCCATCGTTCCTGATTTGTTTTTTTGCCCCAGTCCTCCACCCACCCCTTGGCCACAGTTTCCCATTTAGGTCTCTTGGGAGACGATGGAGACCAAATGGCTGAAGAGAGGAGAAAAAAAATATGGCCAAACTGTGAAGCAGAGGCAATGCGTTTAAAATTCGACCATCTGCATGGTGCCGAGTGTTCGAGCCTCTACTACGAAAAGTCCCACTCACAACATTCAAACAAGATAAAATATGCCAAAGACCCGCACCGTCTCCTATCTTCCCAAACAGCGGGATGCTGCTGGCCATTATTACCTAGGCGTTGGGAGCCTGGGTAGGGGAGGAACAACGTGAAACCTGATTGTTATTCTTCGCTGTGCGAATGTTTTCGCTGGAAACAAATCCACTTTCGGGACGAAGGTTAAAAAAAAAACGATGCGGGGGGTCCTCTGGAGGAGGGCAGCATGGCCGTGGCGACTTCTTCACCTTGCAGACACCAGAAAGCTGCGTGCCGTTGTGTCTTTCTGACAGACGCGCGGAAACTCTACGTGATGCCAACGTGGCCAGCACTCCAGGCTCCTTTCAACAGATTGAGTTCGTGGGGGGAAGAGGGAGGCAAACAGCATGTCACGGCTTTGTTGCTTGTCCAAACAAAAACGCAGAACGCCCTCCGAAAGATACAGCACGAACTGGAAAGCGCGGAAATTCTCTACACCTAAGATGACTTGCAAGACATGAAACTGTTACAAGCTGATGGGGGGAAAATCCTTTAATAATAAAGAAGGCAACTTGCCATTGTTGGGGAAAGAGAGGATGGAGGAGCATGTAAGACCTTGCGCATTTAATGATTTAGAAAAAAGCTACAAGACATGGACTAAGTATGTTCTGAGTGACTTTTTCGCAAATGTTCAGAAGGTCGGTGAAAATGTGGGAGGAGAGAGAGAGAGTGCGGAGGCTGTAATGCTTCAGCTTTCTTAAAGGGGTTGTACTTCTATAAAAGCTGGAGCAAACAAGAACAATCATGTGAATGTAAGAGCAAAGGTTGAATGCTTCTGCTTGAATGTTTGTGCGTCTCATCCTTCTTTGTTGGTCTCTCTTTTCTTTCCCTTCTCTCTTCTTTTTTCTGTTCTTCTGGTCTCACTGCAGTTGTTACCCGACGCACATCGAGATGGCTCGCGCCTTGCCCGCCATTCAGACAAAGGAAAATAACTAGTTCTAGGGTCGAAGCTCTCTGGGTAGTGTCAGAAAAGATGTGGAGAGAGGTTTACTGATTTGAGGATCTCTGTCGTCGTCGCAAGAGAATCCGCTTATATCGTCTTTAGTCCCCTCAACCATGTTGGCTTTGCCCCTTAGGAAGCAAAAAACCGTTGAAACATGCATGCCTGCTTTCTTAGGGATAAGTAATGACGAATGTTAGGTCTGTTGTACGTATGGATGAGAGATGAGAGTGTCTTCTTGATCTTTTTGTTTATTTATTAACTTTTTTAGTTTCTCTCTTTTTTTTTCTCTCTCTTTCAACTTCATACACACACGTACATAAACGCACACACATGAGCTTAATACATAAAGTTCATTATACTTGGGAAGTTCACAAACATACAGCATTTATCCAAGAACTAGATATCAGCCCTGCAATGTAGTTTTCTTAGTTTCCAGGTTTGAAACCAAGTCTAACGTTTAATGTATTTTGAAACATCAAAGAAAATATCAGAGAAACTTCTCCATTAATTCTCGTTCAAAGCAGTTCCTGTAAAAATATTCTTTGCTGCAGATATGCAGTTACAAGCATATATATATATATGCCTTATACCATGGATTAGTATTCACCTAATAAAAAATAGCCAAGACATTTTTGGAAGAAAACAGAAGAAACAATCATGAAATATAATTTGTTTTCCTTTTGGCGATAAAGGGTTTGCTCTTAGCTAAATAGCAAAATGTTCTATTTTCGATGTAGCAGAAACAGAAAACCCAAACATTTTCAACTCTTGTCTACATCTTCACTGGCTTCTTGTGTTGTTGATGTCATTACCACTCGATTTGCCTACAGACTGGTAGAAGACTGACAAAACCCGCGGACAATCAAACAGAAATGGAAAAAATAAAACAAACTGCATAGTTTTATGGCAAACTCAAAGCTGTAAAATTAATCACATAAAATAATCAACCCACGTGTCTTCTAAACAAACTTAAATGTTTGTCAATATTTGTCAGTACGTCCATCAATATTTTAGCAACAGAAAGAAGCAAAACGAAGTTTATTATTTTGCTTCATTTGATGGATACTCTTTCTCTGACCGATTGCGTTTCCTTTATAATTCTCGCTCTTGCGAGGAATTCTCGAGAAAAGATCGATTTTTTTTTTGGCGCCTTGAATTACGTCGGCAACTATCTTTGGCCTTCTGCAACTCTGCCGTTGCCATCGTTAGACCTTCTGTGTTTTGCCGTTTGGCCAGTCGCCCCTACGTCACGCACCTCATTGATGTCGTCTGCAAGAGTTTTTAATGCCAGAAAACATCCTGATTAGCAGTTTGTCTTCTGAAGAGTGGTAGGACTTCTTCCTTTCTTACTTCATGATTATACATTTTATCCAAACTTATAACCCATTCCGAGCTTCTTTTTCTTTCTTGTTTTTCTTTCTGTATTTAATTTTTCCGTTCTCTGTGTTTATTATTAAGTAAATTTAATGTACTGTTAAAGCTGAGCTCTTGTGACATGCATTGACCTAAAATAGTTGTTAGGAAGCGATAAAGAGAGAAATAACTTTGACGTAAAGGTCACATGAAATGTTAATATATACATTTTTATATTGTTTTCTCATTATGTGTGGAGGGGTGGATAGCAGTACAGTAGTTAGAGAACTTGGTTTACAAACCTGGACTTTTCCCCAGTCAATCCAGCTGTTGGCAATGGCTACCTGACTGCATAGAGGTTGGGAAAGATTAAAAACAGTCAAAGGGAGAGAAGATGATTACTGCCCACACAAAAATAAAGAAAAAGAAAAAATAAGAAAAATTGGTCTCTAGAATCAGTCACCACCCCTTACGGTTTTTAAAAGGGTAGGATCGTCTATTACCTTATAATCATCTAAACAAATTGCGTTTTGATTATTAAACAGCTATTTACAGTAAACAAACACAGTCCGTCATCGTAAGCTCAAAAAACATTACAAATTTTAGGTTGTGGAATTCAAATCATTTCTTCTGAGAGAGATTATTTGTGTAGGAATACTTGAAGACAAGAAAGATTACACCAGGACAAACAAGCACCACGACCAAGCCAGCAGTTACAGGGGGAGTCAGATCACTCGTGACTGTAACAATGTCTCCATTTGACGGTCCTCCCATTCTGTGATGGAGAATGGCCGGTAGCCTGAGAGCAGGGCCAGCCGCTCATGTCTCCTCTTTCTGTTATGTCACGCTTGTATTGACTGAAACTTCCTTTCTGAGTGACACCCGTTCGCAGACTTTGAGATCATTACCATGGTGACACCGATCTGCCTTCTTCCCTAGGGGACATGGTCTCAACTAACCTGGCAATGCGGTGGTAAGACTTCTTTGGTCATAGTTGTGAAATAGGGGTAACTTTACCCCTAGGTTAGCTGTGGACTGGAGACAGTTCAGTGGCAGAAGATCGGGTAAAAATCTAGAGGTAGACAACGGTGACTACACAATGCTAGGTAATGTTGTAGGTATTGAGAGGACAAACACCTTGCGATATAAACTTTATCTAGTTTGTAACTGAACCTTCAAGGATTGTATTTCTTTGAAACTATTTATCACACTGTTTACCAGGAATCTTCTGATTTTATTCTCTTTCTCTCTTTCTCCATCTCTATCCTTCTGGTAATACACATCCACAGATAACACAGATAATTGTGTATTAAAAAAGAAAAAAAAATGAGACCACTAAAAACACTTTGAGACTGCATTGTAAACTGTTCACTTGTGATTGAGTTTAACAGTGGTTGTCGTTAACGAGCATATTAATGAACACATGCACGACACGTGTATTACATAATATACATTTTATGTACAGGTCCCCGTACTAATAATAGATGCTTTGTTTGTTCCGTTTTTTTCTTTTCTTTTCATATTAGTTTTGAGAGTTTTGTATCACACTCTCCTCCATGTTCGTGCCCCGCTAGGCTATTCTTTTCACGGAGAGAATTTGGTCTCCCAGACAACGGGTCTGCTGTCAAGCAATTGAAGCTGCTTGTCTCATAATCGATGTTGTTTATGTCTCAAGATCGTCGTCTTGCAGCCTGACATGCAGCTGATGATGTAGTGCTGGCAATCAATGATGCTCTGCAGCTCAGCTGTCCTGCATGCTGTCTGAGGCTGTTATGTTGCTTCGCGATATCGCATTGCACGCTCTCTCAAATTACAGTTGACATTATAGCTGAGTGTATTTTTAGTTGTTTTTCTCATTTGTGTGTGAGTGTTTGGTATTTTTTTTTAGCTTATTTGTCTACCAGGTTTTTTTCTGTTTATTTCCTCCACTTGGTATGTCCTTCTGTTTGGTTATTCATCTGTTAGCAGGTCTGCTATCCATCGTTTGTTTTTTATTTATTTTTTTAAATTAATATTTGGGATGATGGATACCATGTTGGATGCTCTGTTTTGTAACAGCTCTGGCCAAGACCAATATTACCCACGTGGTCACAGAAGTGAACGAAAGGAAGCTAACTGTTGGTGGAAGCAGGAGGACCAGTAATGGAGGCAAGGCCGTCATATCTGACATCTGACTTCTTAAGTGACAGCCTAATCGAGTCGCCATTGAACGCTCCCCCGGGAGATGGAGGTGGGTTGTCACAGGCTGCCATAGGGCGTTCTTCGGCCACTTCTTACCCAGCCCCGTACATGGACATTAGACTCTCGGGCTGGCAGGCCTGACGGAAATTTTTCGATAGACAAATTAAAAGCGTCTTGAGATAAAAAAAAAAGTCTGCTTTTTATTCGGGCGAAGATTGCACGTGCGGTGGGGGGCACATGCTAAACTGCTGGGAAACAAGTCCGTCTGGTCTTTGTTTCTAATAACAACATTGACCCTTTAGGGCCACCAGCAGTGAAGTGTCTTTCGTGACAAGACATGTAATATTTCAAGACTGACAAACACAAGCCAGTTACTGGTTCTAAATGCTCGACAAAAGAAACACAGAGACAAGTTTGTGTCGGTTCTATTTACTTTGTCTGGCTTAGCCATGGATCACATCATTTTTGTTTGTTTCTTTTTTTCTTGTTTTCTTTGTATGTTGGCTTATAGGACATGCTAAGGGGATTTTTTAAATTGGTAGGCGGGGTCTCAACAAAACTAGTGATTTGGAATCTGCATAGCAGTTTGACAAGTTTTAAGTTGAAAGAATTTGTCGAATAAATTGAAGAAGTATAACAGACACATATATCTAAATATATCTAAGAAGATCGGAAGTCGGCCAATTGAAGACCTGGGCCATGTGCTAGTTAATTCTGCATCTCTGTACAAAACCTGGCATCAAGAGTCTAGTCTCTTTCTAATATTTGCAGACGTGTAGTTTGAAAACTAAAGGGGATTCAATAATTATTTCAAAACAAAATCTGGCAGTGAGCTTTATTCAGTCTCTGGAAAATAAACTGCACTGACTAGACCTTTGAGCCTGACAATGATCCAAAGAACCCATCTCGGGACTTCCTGCTCTGAACAAGATGATACCGTGAGCAACCTCGCTAGTCTCATCTACCTTACCTTTTTGTCTCCTTTCAACACCAGGGATGCATGCTTGGAAGAACTGGAAATGAGAATGCGGTAGAGTTATCGTCGTCGCCATCAATTGTCTGAGTTGAAGAGCGTGTGACCTTTCATCACACCCTGTTTGCATGCAATGTTTCGTCTTTGTACCTGCTAAATCTCAGAGAGCATGGCGAGTTTCACCTTTACATCATTTCCTCTTCTACAATTTTCAAGTAAAATTGGAATGGAAGATGAGAGCTATTCCTCTGTAAAGGTGGCTGAGATTCGGCTAAGTCTTGTCCAAGAGAGTTTTGCATCCTTTTATTTCCTGACTGTGATGGTCGGGATTCCTGACTCTACCTGGGTAGATGGACATCTGAAGTTTTCTACTCTTTGAACTGAAATCACTCACAGTCCGTAGCATCTTCTCTTGAGGTGAGTGCATTATTTTATCGCTATAATAATGGACAATAAATTAACCCACCATCTGGACCCCTGTTGTCTTCAAACGCTTAATTTCCTAATTCACAGTGGTTTCAAAAAGGAGAGAGAAAAATATATCAATAAACCGTTTAATAGAAAATGGGTGTTTAAGTGACAAAAATGCCTAATTAATGACAGCAGTCGATAAAACGATTACCTCTATCTAAATTGGTGTACAATAAAAGGAAATTTTCACTTTTCCTAATTTATTCATTTTTCTTTTCATTAATTCCTTCTTGTTTTTTTTTCATTTCTTTCTTCCGTTCTTTGTTTTTTTCTAATTCATTTATTCTAGATTTTTTTTCTTTCCTTTGTAATTATTTATGTTTATTAATCTTTCCCGGAAGTAACATGCCCTTTGGATGTACAGACTGATGATGCTTGCAAGCACAGGACCACAAGCTTATTTCTGTGAAGTTGTTTATCTAGAATCGAAAACAACTCAAGTGTCGTTTATCCTTCATTTACCTCACTTTAATTACCCTGACAATTGTTTTCTGTTCTGCCGTTCAATCAATTTCTCGGCGATCTCCTTTAATGAAGAGTTTTAAAACCTGGTTCTTGCTTATTACTCATCCTAGCCTTATAACCACTGGCAATACTTGCCGAGCGTCCCAGTCGCGAGAAACGAATGGTTGTTTAACCATTGTTGTCCTCATTCAGGCTTGATTGCTCCGGACCTCTGACCAATCCCATATCTCATCTAAACGCCGTTAATATTAAGCTCGGCATTCATGGAACTGGCCCCAGACGTCTGGCGAGTTCTGGCACCGCTCCGCGCTCTGGCATTCTGTGATGATTAAAATTATTGATCAGCGTGAATCCTCTAAATTAATCTTCTTCTGCGACGATCTGCTCTTCTTGGCTCTGGCAGTCGTGCCTTTCATCAAAGACGGCCATTGCAACCAAGTTCCAGAACGCGCGCTTGCTTTCTGAGCTCGCGGTGGCGCCGCCTGCTGGACGCGATCTGACGACCTGCGCATCGCTGCTGTTGTCGTTCGCAGACTGCAGTCGTGGAGCCTCCATGTCGATTTTGAAGAAAGAGGGTTTTAGAGAAAGAAAAAGAGAAAGAATGAAGAATTTGGCCGGTACTGAATTTCTCGGAATTTATTGAAATCAAGAGTGGAAAAATAAGTTCGAGCGTGTATGGTCCATTTCTTTCTTTCTCCTCTCTGGCATTTAGTCATTTCCGTATTTCTAACGAGGTAGACTTGTGTTTGAGTGAGGTAAACACGCTCCAAGATATTTGTACATATGTCTTCTTTTCTTTTATTTTTCTTTCCTTTGTCTTCTTGCCCTGCTATCCATCATTTTTTCTCTAACATTCCTTGTTTTCTTCGTTCTTTACTTTTCTTTTCATCCACTTTATGTTCTTTCTTTCTCTTTTCTTTCTCTCCGAATATCTTAATGATCTCTTCCCCAACTCCCTTTTCTCTCTTTCCCTTCCGTTTCTTTCCACGGCTTCTTTCCTCCATCTGACAGCGACCACCCCTGCCCCCAACCGTCTCGACCCTCAATTGCACACAAGACATCGAGCCCGCACTTTCTGGCTCCTTCGTCCTGTCTGGCGTCAATCCAAAGCTTGCGAAACCAAATTGCACTACTTGTTAGTCCTTTCAAACACAGAGGAGCATGTGCACATTGGCAAAGTCCTCCTTCTCCTCGGCGGCTAAGGTAAACAAACGGCGGCTTTTAAGCCCCATGATTGTGTCTGGCTCCCCGGCTACCAGAGACTTCTGTCACTACCTGGGCGGCACTTGCACACCGTGTGACGAAGCGCAGGAGAGAGATTTATTGGCCAGTTGCTCGCTCTGTTAGCTGTTCAAACGTTTCCTTTAGGCTCATGCTATTTTGCGAGGCAATTTTTTTTTTATTTTTTCTGCGAGCGATGGCGAGGGAGGAGGAGGAGGAGAAGGGGAGGATGGGAAGTGGCCGCCGTTGACGTCACGATAAAGCAGTCAGTCTGCTTTTGTCTGCTTTTACCTCCACATGACAGATGACTGGGCGCGTTTTGTCTGGAGGGATGGAGAGAGGGGGTTATTATTTATGATTATGAAGTCGTTGCCGTTGGAATGAACTCTCTTTCTCAATCTCTATTCATATATATATATACACTGACATCAACTTCAGTTTCTGCCAGGTTGATGTATGACTTGTTTCGCACAGTTTGCTCCTGGGAACTACATTTGTGGGTAATATGGGTGCTAATGTCAGGGATGTGTCTGTTATATTTCAAGTTACTACAACCCTGCTTTTATAAAAGCCATTAAAGCCCATTGCACAGTCAAAACATGGGGACAGCCTTCTGCTTACCCTCCTGTGTTATCAGACAGAGAACTTCAACAGGAGTGATTACACTTGCAAGCTTTTACGGTTTTACGACCTTTATCTGCAGCAGTTGTTTTTCTATACTTTTTTTTGTTGTTGTTCCTTCTTCTTTGTTTCCTTTACCTTTACCCCCAGTGTGTAGTTCATCTCTAGGACTCCAATGAACATCCCATCACATTCTCCCTCCCACTTTCATTTGTTCTTTACCATTTCTTCATCCTCATCTCCTTTGTTCCTTTACCATCCATCCTTTCTCTCTTTATTTCTCTTTGATCTTGTGTTTCTCCCTTACATTTTCTACCAGTTCTCACTAGTTTACAACAAAGAGTTTTAGGAGCAAAAGAAAGAGCATCCTCTAGTGTTTTGTAGCATATGAAACTCTAGAGGCAGCCTAACATTATGGATGATATGTGAAGCCAAGAAAAGCCCACCTACTTTTCCCATTTCCTTAAATTATCATTCTACACCAATGTCTTTCTTGTAGGCCTCAACCAAACCATTCCCTAAAAATCATTAGCCCTGGATGCTATCACACGTGGTCGGCATATTGTGTACAATTTATGTATTTCTATCCATATTTTAACTATAGCGATGATGTTACCACTGCAGGAACTTCAGGTCGTCCTGTCTCCTTGTTTGTCCACTCACAGATTTTTCTTACTTTTCTAACAGAACTCACTTAGGTCACCTTTCATGTTGAACGCAGGTCCAGTATCAATTTCTTTAAAAGCTACTGTCTTTGAAATGGAATATTATCAGTCAACACAACCAAAACCACAGCCAAAAAACTGACCGTTGACATTAAGATGACAAACATGCTCATCGTGATGACAAAAATTTGAACTTTAGAGAAGGAAACCATCGACCTCCAGTGTCTGTCTTCATAGGCGCATTGTGAATAACAATTTATTTTCTCCCTCACGACAACCGGGTATTTACACCACAATTCTAACTGCTGTTTCAGCAGCGGGCAGTCCTCAAAGGTCACATGATCACTGCAGTTAGAGCCAGTGGGCCACGCACCATAAGGCCAGGTTGTTTCATTGTCTTTAGGGACACCGAGTGTTTGGCACACTAATGGCAATGATAGTTACTCTCCTGGACCGATGTTTATTTGTTTGTGACTCCCACAAACTGGACACCTTCGACTGTTTGGACCTATGCATCCTTGTAACTTGTTTGTTGTTCGTGTTCTGAGTCTACCTAACACATACTGCATGCTATAATTAGAAACTCATTTCGCATTCTGTTGCCAGGTACTCGCCGTCCCTAGCGTGAGATATTTCTGTCTTTTCTATGTACGAAGCGTGTGATACACATCTGCCAACGGTGGTCCTTTGAATTTCCGACTTCCTAGCCTTTGTGATACCCACGGTTTTCTGTTTTATATCTCCCTGGGGCGCCTCCAAACCACACTTTCATGAAATAATGATGTCCTTTGGACTGGGGTGGGAAGAGGGTGTCCAAAGAAAGGCGGTTGTGATGGATGGGGGATGCAGGTTTGTTCCGCCAGGACCTGCCTCTGCTTCGTGTGCGATGTTAAAAACATACAGGCGAGGTGCGATGAGCGGGGCTTGCTGATGTAGGATGATACTGTCACGCATGACTGGTCCTCGGGCACGTGTCGACGATCTGTGACGACGAGGAGGAATTGAAGCGAGAGGTCACAAGTGAACAAAAATGTGTTCGGTCGTCTGAAAGTAAGAGAGAAGACAGCGGGAATGTGTGTTTGTGTGTGTGTGTGTGTGTAGGTGGGTTGGTCTCATTTATTAGTGACTAATATTAATACTTTTTCTGCAACTGCTACTAATGTCGTGCTTATGAAATACACAGAGAGATAAGTGAGGAGAGAGAGAGAAATGGAGGGAGAAAAGGCGAGAGACCTAGATGACTGGAAAAAACATTGGAATAAAACAATAACAAGGGAAACACTACTCATGTAAAATGCTTCATCTTCATCTGAACATCACTAATTTTGTTTCAGTGCACCTGGTATCTTTAGACAGTTTGTATTATGTTTCTCGACATTCTAAAGCATTGAATAGAAACATCTTCATGATCACTTTAATGATGATGAAAGTCTAGGTTTTGAAGTGCAAAAGAAGTCGTTTATTACCTGTTTTATAGACCAACCATTAACAGAAAGATAATTATCTCTGAGAAGGTCTTTCTTCACATCTGCAGGTACAAATTAACTTCATTAACCTGTATCGGGTGTTTCACTTTATAGATGAAGTGCTCATCACCTATATTTGTGTTTATTCTCTAACTTTTAAACCTTTGAAAACATTTTTTGAAATACTTTTAATTAGAAAAAGTTCTAAGTGCATTGTTTTTAGTTGTTTACCTGTGGATACAAAGTGTGATTTCACATACCTGCACTTTCCAACTCCACGACTGCCTCTGATGCCATCAGCAGATGTTCAACACCTCAAACACCAAAACTGTAATTTCAGAATCGTGTTAAAAGTATTTTATTAAAATAAATAATGTAAATACGAATCATTTTATACTCAATCAAAGAATAAGCTGTTAAATGTTTTGCATGCTCACCTGTTCTGCTGATGTTTGGCTGACCTTTAAGCTACTTTTAATTTTAAGCTACTATTCTAGAAAGATCACTTTTCAGGAATCAGAGAGGTGAGAAACTGTCCAGGGTTCCATCCCTGTGGTCCTGGTCACTCTTAGTCGTCATGACAACACAAGACAATGTAGATGTTCCTGTTGAAAATATATTAAAAGCTATATGTCCATTCTTATTCTCTTTAAGGAATTCGTTTCTCGTGTCACCAGATGGTCGCACGCAACTCAATTATTTTCTCTCCTTTTTTTCTCCCCAACTCCCCTCCCTGCTAGTTTTACACGGATCCCAAACTTTTGTAATCCTGACAATCTAACTTTGGAGGATTTGTAATTAGTAGTTGTCATTCTATCCACGTATCTGATTTACTCGGCGAAGAGGTGCAAATCATTATGATAGCTGTTGTAATCAACACGTTTGGTAGCAAAGTGCTTTAATTTTATCTATGTCGAACTTTCTTCTTAATAGTTATTCCTCTTATCTACATTACTCCTTTTAAAGCTTTGCTTAGTTATAAATTTTCGTTGCTGAGTTAGTTATTTATGTAGCTTTTTAGTCATTTAGTTAAAGTTTCACAAACGTACCAGACATATATTTTGTTACATTGAAGGACCAATACATTTTCAGGAGTGCTTTAAACTTCTTTGAATAAGTTTTTAATCAGTTTCTGCCTCCTTTTTAAAAAAAACACAGTCTCTTTGAAAAAAAACGTGGTTGGTTTCAGCCGATCATTGTGTAGAAGTTCAAAAAGCCACGAGACAGGAAAAAGAAAAGCAGCAAACTGAGTCCCTGATGGGTCGTTAATGTGTGTAAATGTTTTGACACAGCCGTGAGTGTTTTCCCCTTTTTCTGGTCACTTGTTTTTCTTTTCTAACCTAGACGGTAAACGGAGAAAACAAAAGAGCATTAAAAAGTTAATGCAGGAGAAAGATGACCAGGCAGCCGTACCAGGTAAATAAGATCCACTTTCTTCTACACCTGTCTATACGGTGTACAAAGGTCACAAAAGGTTTGACCATTCCCTGGCTTCCAGACCTTTTCACTCTACTTCTATTTTCGCCCTCAGAAACAGGAAGATGGAAAATGGTGAGTTGGTCTGAAATGGTAAATGCTTATATTTCAAGGATTTCAAATTTTCGGACTGTAAAATAATTGCATGTAACAACCTTGGGACGGTAAAAGGTGGCCGCCATGTCTTATGGTCATCAACAGGAGCAAACTTTCATTGTCGGTCTCATTAATGTGCTCGTCTAGACCCTGGCATCGCAGAATTGGGGGTCGTGTGGGTACTATCTCAGGCCTGAACACAATGAGGATAATCCAAATGGAGGACAGTGGCAGGACAGTGAATGTTTTACTAGTTAATTGGTTACCACCAATGTAACCAATTAGAAAGAACTTGTTTTTCTTCATGAAAGACTACTAACCATGGCGGTTCCGAGAACTGATATGAGTCGTGTTTTAGGCACGATTGTAAGTAAACTGTTTTTTTTTGTTTTTTTTTTTTTTTTTTTTTTTTTTTTTTTTTTTTTATATAACATTTATTTTGTCTCACAGATACATGAAATAGAAATTACAAAATAGAAATAGAAATCGCCTGCAGGCAGTCCATTAGTACAAGTACAAGTACATAGTAATGATGATTACGAGGATGATTATGAATGATTACGAGGATGATGATTGAATGATTGATTTATTGGCTGGAGGATTAGCAAAACAAGTATTTAGATTACAATAAATGCTTGGAGACATCACAGTGCAGACTCAATCATGCTGTTGTGATTGCAAAATTTTTTAACAGAGAACCTCCATCTTCATTGGTTGCATACCACAAACTGCAAAAACAATTTCCAGAAATGTGCAGTTTGTTCCAGCATAACTCAGAGTTTGACTGACACAAAAACTGCAGCCATACTGTTCTCACAAAAACTTGTTTCTCCTTTGTACAAAAATTATCTTTCACACAAGTTCAGCAAATGTATATATGTATATATCAAAAGTAGGAAAAAGCTTTAGTAAAAAGCTGAAAACAATTGTTCGATCTAGTCATTACACGACAGTAACTACACCCTCACTATGTAGGAATGTTTGCATAATAGAAATTTACAAATTTATTTAATCTCGAGGCAACAGCCAACAAACTGTTATTCAGAGCAATAATAGCAAGACCCATTTTTGTTCACAGCAGCTAACCATGAAGAACCAAAATATTTTCTATATAAAACAGCAATTTTTAAACAATGAAATATCACACCAATTGTTCAGTTATACTTTACTTGTGAAACTGTACAGGCAAAGTAATTTTTTTTTTTTTATTATTATTAAGCAATACATAAACAATGAACATGTGCACATAAATTCAACAAATTCAACAATTTTAAAAATACATCTATCTGCTAGACAAAATCCATAACTGAAGAGAAGAGATAGAGCGGGAAGGAAAAAAAAAAGAAAAAGAAAGAAAGAAAGGTGTCCACTTGGCTAGTGTTAGATTAATATGTTGCACCATGCAATTTACATTAAACAACATAGTCGTGAAATTATATATTTCCAGATAAACTCATAAAATTCTTATAATCAGCCCAGCTTATTATAAATTCATGCAATTTCATATTAACAAGTGCACTAAATTCCTCAATCTTGTATTTTCTATTTAGCTGTAGCATAAAAACTCTTAAGTCTGGCTGTTTCTTCTCTATTTTACATTTATAGATAAACCACTTTGCTTCTAGTAGTATATTCTCTAACGTCTTATCTATTGGACAGTTTGCTTCATATCCAAATAGTATTACAGATTCATTAAGTGCTAATTATTATTTTTAGGGCATTTTTCTCTTATTGCTTTTTCTAGGCTTGTCCAAAATAATTTGGTTTCCTTACAGCGCCAAAATAAATGTTCAATTGTCTCCCTTTCCTTGCCACAGAAAGTACATTTATTATTAACTTCTACCCCCATATATTCTGCCAGGGAGTTTGTACCTAGAATTCTGTGTGTAATTCTGCACTGAAACCATCTCAGTTTAATATCTTCTATTCCTTGAACCTTTGAAAATATTATTTTCCAGGGTAATTGAACCCCCATTTTATTTTCCCATTTTTCACAACATTTGGGCCTGATTGTACTTTCTGTCAATATTTCGTAATAATATTTGGAACCTTTCTTTATAGAATTAATTAGTTTAATAGCTTTTGAAGTTTCTTGTGCAGTGTTGTTCCTAATTGTAATGCCACTGACTGTATAAATTTTTTAATTATTTTTGCACATCCCATATATGTAACTATATCTATTGTTGTTCCATACTTGCATTAATTCCATCCAGGGACAGAAGTACACCAGATTCATTATAAAAAATGTTTAATTCTATATAACCCTTTACTAACCCAGTTTTTAAAGAAAATAACATTCTTGCCAAGCTGAAATCTACTGTTTAAATGTATTGGTTCTGCCATCACCTCCTCTAATGTTTCTGGCTTGACATAATAATAGAATTCCCATAAGCATTTAATACATCTTTCCAGAATTTATTTTTATGTTGTGTGTCAAAGTACACATTTGGGCCATATTTATCAATATCTTACAAGTTTTGGGTATGTCTTTATCACTACATCTTTCCATTTATGTTCAGTGACATTTAGCTTTTTAATCCACATCAGCTTTAGCGCTTTTATATATTGATAAATGTTGGGTATACTTAAGCCCCCATTACGAACAGTTTTCACTACAACTTTCCTGTTTATTCGATCAGGTTTTCCATCCCACACAAAGTTAAAGCATTGCTTTTGAAGTTCTTGTATATCTTGGATAGGGGATTGGGTAGCAGTATCCATAAATAAATTAATTTTGATAGTATTAATGATTTTAATACAGCCACTCTTCCCATTGGAGTAATAACTCGTTTAAGCCAGGATTTCATTAAATTCCTTGTTTCAATATATTTTTCCTTAAAGTTTAGAGTGTAACATGTTTCTAACTTAGTGCTTAGCCATATCCTAATATTTTAAATTCTGATGGATTCCATTTAAACTTCAGGTGTGGGGCATATTTTATGGGTGAATTTTTTTCTATTTCCTAGCCAGATAGCTTCTGTTTTTTCAAAATTTATCTGTAGTCCTGACATTCTAGTGTATTTATTTAATGTAATCAAAGTGTTATTAAACGATACTTCATCGCCCTCCATAAAGTTTGTGTGTCATCGGCAAACTGTAATATTTTATGTTCTTTTTCATTTATTCTAATACCTCTTATATTAACATTCTTCCTTATCATTACTGCTAGGACTTCAGCACAAAGTATGAATAGGTACGGTGATATTGGATCCCTTGCCTACATCCACGTTTTATTTCAAACCAATCTGATAGTCTTCCATTAACCATAACCGCTGACTTAATGTTTTGGTAGAATGTTTTTATCCAGTTACAGATATCAGTCCCAAATCCAAGTGTCCTTAATACTTTGTGCATAAAGGACCAGTCTATGGTATCGAACGCTTTCTCATAATCCAAACTAAGCAATAAACCTGGTAGATTTTTGTGGTCAAGGTAAACTATCAGGTCATATATGAATCTAATATTGTCCCCAATGTATCTATTAGCCATAAATCCTGTTTGGTCATCCGCGACCAGTAATGGAAGTACTTTTTTAATACGCGTGGCTATACATTTTGAACCTATTTTATAGACTACATTTAAGAGCGATATCGGCCGCCAGTTTTTAATAAATTCTCTAGCCTTGTCACCCTTAGGTATACAAGTAATGAGTCCTTCCTTCTGAGGATGTGAAAGTTCCCATCTCTGAAGGCCTCGTTAAGTGACCTTATGATAAATGACCCTAATTTCTTCCAAAAAAACTTAAAAAATTCTGCTGTAAACCCATCTGTTCCTGGACTTTTCCCATTTTTCATACTCTTAAGGGCATTTCCTGCTTCTTCTATGGTGATTTCTCCTTCCAGAGTTTCTGCCACCATGACGGGCAATTTAGGAATATCATTAACTAACTCATCTATTTCACACTGTTCTATTTCTCTCTTTTGATAAAGCTTTTCAAAAAATAATTTAGTTTCAGTCCTTATTTCCTCTGCATCTGTAATACAACTTCCATCATCTTTAATAAGTTTCATAATTCTTTTATTTACATAGTTTCTTTTCTCTAGGCTACAAAAGTATTTATTAATTTTTTCTCCCTCTGCCAACCATTTTGCCTTTGCCCGTACTATGATCCCCTCCATTTTCTTTTCTCTAAGGGATCTCAGTTCTATTTCTTTTTCCTCCAACATTTTCAAAACTGAGTTATTTTTATTTTGTTCATTTTCTAGCACTTTAATTTCCTTTTCTAAATTTCTTTCTAACTCAGATGCTTTTTTTTTTTTCATTGTTGAGTAGGCTATACTTTTCCCTCTAATTTCCATAAGTAGTACATCTAGAAACAATTTATCTGATATTGTTAATTGTAGGTCTTGGTCTGTAACTTTAGATAAGCTGTTTCTATTATAAGGGAGTGCAGCATATTGTTCTACAACTCTGTCAATGGTCTCATGTACTTCCTTTACATAGTAAGTTTCTTTAGGAGAGAGGAATTAAATTTCCATAAAGTGTGAGGTATTATTTTATCCCCAAACTGGAGAGTAAGAGTAATCATTGAGTGGTCTGATCTATATCCAAATTCGATATCTGCCTCAGCTACATATTGAAGTAAAGATTCTGAAATAAGAAAAAAGTCCAGCCTACTTTGTTGTAAAGGGTTGGATCTTTTCCAGGTGTATTGCTTTATTTCTGGGTTCAAATATCTCCATATATCTATTAGTTCTAAATCGTCTATTAAAGTTTCTACCCTTACGCAGGCTTTCGATTATTTTATGTTTGTAATTATGGTAATCTATGTTAGGGTCCATAACTAGATTCCAATCACCCCTATTATTACTTACTAATCTGCATATCTTGAATTAAGTGTTCTAGTTTCACATAAAATTCCGGGTTATCTTTATTTGGTCCATAAATGTTGACTAATAATAGGTTCTCTCCATAGTTTCTATCATTGCCAAAATATAATCTCCTTTCTCATCTTTATACACTTTATTAACTTTAAATTCAAAATTATTTTTTAAATAAAATTCCAACACCTCTAGATGAGGTATTGTTGGATGCAAAAACGCAGGTGTACCCCCATTCAGATCTAATATACCTTTCTTGTTTAGGGTCAAAGTGTGTATCTTGTAGGAAATATATTGAATAATTTTTTGTCTAATATAGTTAAATACATCTTTTCTTTTCTGTAGGTTACCCAGTCCCTGACAATTTACTGAGCAAATCTTAATGCTTGTCATTTTTAATTTGTTTCTAGGCAGAAATACAGTTGTCATATTATACCATTTTATTGCTAACAGTCTCTCTACTCTTGGTCTGACTATTAACTGTAAACAAAGAACAATGCATTTGGTGTCAAAAAGCAAAACTAGGTATGACACATGTGGACAGAAGTAGACACAGTACAAAAGAGCGAAAGAAAAGTAACAAGGACATAAGCAAAGGTAAAAAACAAAAAGAGGCTGGCACGGTGGCGCAGCAAGGCCACAGCATTTTGCCATGAGCGGTATTCACCGATGTATTAATGTCGATGATGCATATTGTTACAGAAAGGGATGACATAAAAGTCCCACTGTGCATCTATGTTTACGTCGGTGAGCTTTTTGCTGTGCATAAGCGCTACCTTTATTTACGGCTGCGTACTTTTTCTTTATGCGAGTACATGGACGGGGGGAAAGAAAGCACACTCAATTCTAAGTAGTAAGAATTCGTGCAGTTTAGAATTTAAATGCGCTAATAACTGTCTCTTACTTTTTTATTTAATAGAGAGAATCTCAAAAGGTGGGTTATTTAAAAAAAAAAAAAAAAAAAAAAAAAAAAAAAAAAAAAAGGTAACCCATCCTTGGCTCTGCGTATTCCTACTAGCTTCTTCACTCCCCTTATTAAGGTCTCAAAGAGTACAGAACATATATATATGAAAGTTACTTACCAGTACACACTGGTTTTGAGGGAAATCAAATATATCCATGAATTTTCAGTTTCTATATACCGAGTATCTACTGCTTTTTGTCATTAGTGTTTCACAATTACACAGGCGGATTATCCAATGTTCTGCTTGTGTTTTGCATATCAATGTTGCTCACATCACTTGCGGAAGGCTGCTGTTCCTTGTTAGAGTCATGCTGATGGAGGACCATATCTGTCTCTAACACATGTTTCGGGCGCAATGTACCCAGGTAGTTGAAGGCGTCGAATAGGTGGTAGGGGAGAAGTGGGAACGTGACGGTGAGGCCCCATGACGGTCGTCCTCCATCCGTCCTGACCTCTGATGGTGTTGTCTTTGGTCTTGCTGCCGTCGTTGCTCCCCCTGACGATATCTCTGTTGTCTGTTTGGTTCCCTGCTTGGTCGCTGTTGCTCTCTTGTAACCCCCACCAGTTTCTTCTCTATGGGGTTGGTGTCTCCGTTCTTGATTTCCATTATGGATAGGTCTATTAGTTTAACGAATAAACGACCTCCTGCCGCTGACCAGGCATCTAACACTCCATCGTGTTGCCGCAGACGATTTAGTCTTTGTACATTTAATTTAGTCAGGTCTTCTGTGATGACAACATTTGAGCCCTTAAGTTTATTTCTTGTTTTGATCACCTGATCTCTGTCCTTGCGCGACACGAATTTTATGATCACTGGTCGAGGTTTGTTTGTCGTCACTCTCCCCACTCGATGAAGTGTTGAAATTTGGCACTATCAATATCTCTCAAACCAAGCACATTCTGAATCATATGCAGTATTTTTTTTCACATTCTGCAGGTGTTTCTTCTTTTCTGTCTCCCTGTATCCCGAACACACGTATGGATTCACGTCGTGAGTACTGTTCCAGCACGTTGATTTGTTCCTTCTGCTCTGCACATTGTATTCTCAAACTTTGTGATTCTTCCTCCAAGCTGTTTACTTGGTTTTGCGTTTGTTCTAAGATTTTTTTTAGCAGATCGTTTTCAGTTCTTAATTCAAACAAAGTGCTTGTAAGAATTTCTAATTTTTTATCAATTTGCTCAGCAGTGAACATCTGCTGTTTTCTATCAGTTGTTTCATCGAATCGGTCGTTTTCTGTAAGGCCTCGAGTCTTTCTACAATAGCAGCATTGTCGCCTTGTTTTGACGACAAAGGCCTGTGTAAGTAGCGTTTGTTGCCTGTCTCTAGACTGCGACGGCCTACCTTTTTTGGACTTACTATCCGATCTCTCACGAAGACGGCTGTTCTCTCTTCTCCGTCCGTTATTTTGGAGCTTTCCATCGCACTTTCTTCAGAACTTGAAGCCTTCTTTCTTTTTTTGTCCTTTTGTTTCATTGAGGCCATAACCTGGCCCGTGTTCACCAAAGCTTAGAGTTGTTTACGAAGTCGGCAGAAGCAGAACTCACCACGTCTCACAATCAGTTATTCTTTTGTAACACAGCGGGCGCAGAAACACAGCGGGCACAGAAATCTTTCATTTGTACATTCCCTGATTCTTTTTTACTATTTTTTACTATTTTTTAGACATCTTCAACATCGATTGAAGCCTGTTTAGGGAAAATTTTTTCTCCCATACACAGGAGCATGTCCGTCAGCCATGCTGAACATCGCTCACTCCTCAAGTAAACTGTTTTCAGTTAGCAACCTAACCTTTTAAGTAATAGTGGGTTCAGAAAGTCAGTCTGTCATTTTAGTCAAATTCACAATTTTCCTTTATCAAAATCTTGTCTTTTCACATCAGTGTCTAGTCTTGTGAGTCCCAACCCACCATTCCATTTTTCAAAAAGCAAACCCTTCTGCTTCATTTAACGAAGTCAGTTTTTTTTACTACAAGATTTAATTAGCTGTTTGCTTCTTTTTTTTTTCTTTTTTTATTTTGTTTTGTTTTTACTATTTGTTTCGCAGAAGTAAATGCATCCGATTATTGCCTCGTTCATTGACGATAGCTCAGAAATGCAAAGAATCCTTTATCTTTCTTTATTTTTCCACCGCATCTTCTCCAAAATGAACACCGGGGCTTCACTATTTAGAGGACATTTTTATTTTTTTATGGGAAACCGATATCCTGCTTTTCACTTAATGAAATAATCTTTAGGAAAAGCAATGTCGCATTTGACAGTCATTGTGTGCTTGCTTTTATAATGAAAACTTTACATGATGAGGTGCTGAATGTTTTCTGAGTCAACAAGTGGGAGGACTGGTAGATGTATGTGCGTATATGCCCGTTCGTGTTTCTGTTGTGTGTTTGTGTGTGTGAGAGAGAGATAGTGTGTGTGTAAACGTATTAATATATGTGTGTATGTGAGCACGCACGTGACGAGTACGACTTCCAAAAATTCGAATTCACCGAGTACCACCTCCTAACTCTTCGAATATAAATAATAGTCTACTCTAGGACTCAGTCTTAGGTTTGAGACAGCGATGAAAACCTCCACCAAACATACATTTTTAGTTAAGACAGCGATGAGAAACGATAAATTATGAAAGATATGTACTCACACGCTTACAAACACAAGCACTCACACATACACACAAACTGCAAGACGAGTTTGTAATCTTGCCACTTCCCTAGTCCGCTTAGCATATCAAGAAGACTACACTACTGACACCGAGACAATCCGAAGATTACCGAGGACTTTCGGGTGTCAGACCAGCAGGACGACCGCTGAACCCTCCTACCGCTGGCTTGTCTCCTGTCACGTGACGGGCTGGCCACGTCTCCGCTCTTAGTATTCACGTCAGGCGGCACGCGCTGGATTTACACGGATCCCAAACTTTCGCAGTCCTGACAAACTAACTTCTAACTTTAAAAACAAAAATGTTGTTATTTTGACCAAATTATTGCCTGTCCATATATTTTTCTGGTGGCTTATCCACACACAATCCCTGATGGAAGGACCGTGTAACAGGTGTCACGGTGTCTGAACCCAGGTCCTCTCACCGTAGGGGTGACAAGTAGTGTTTGAATCATTATACTACCGAGGGCCCTCTACCTCCGTAGAACTACTTATCTTGTGCTTGCAATAGTTAAGAATGGTGTTGTACAATGTCTCAAAACTTGTCAGAATAATTATATAAATGCTGTCGAAGTGGACAGAGAGGGTTGCGAGAAAGGACCAAGAGGACACTTGTTGATGAACAAGCCGTGGAAAACTCTCGTGCCCGGCAATATTAACAAGTTTCTAGAATCTTCAGGAGCCTGCTCTCGCCCACAGACGCACGGACATTTTTAAAGATGATCAAACACACGAGTGCATGCATACAGAAATACACACAATTACACAGACCCGCAAACCCATGAACACACGCTGCGAAAACACACATATAAACAAACATAAGCAAACAAACACATCCAGACACACGGACATGCAGGCACGCTGAATGCACACACACAAGCACAAAACATTTTAAATACAATCGATGCAATGAGTATTCATTATCAATTATTAATAATCTCAATATATCAATAGTCAAGCATCTCTAAACTACCTTTGTACGTTATAAACCATTTGTTTTTCTTTCCCATGTGATATTTTATTTTATAAGAAGAATGGTCTTAGATAAAAAGTGAAGAAAATTAACAGTCTTCTTTATATTTGTTATTATTGTGGTTAGCCGTAGCAACAACATTAGCAGGAGATAAGAAGAAGCTTCTCATAACAAAAAGAATCTCAGAGAGGAAAGAGGTAGTGTTCCTCAAATAACGCTTTGAGAGAAAAGTGAGAAAAACAAATTGTTTGTTTATCCATAGATCAAATCTAGGAAGCCTCGAATCAAGAATCACAATAAACACTAAACAAAAAAAAAAGAGAGAAGGAGGTTAACGACAACATCGCATGCTACCGTTACACCGTTACATCCGCTGCGGGACTTAGGAGACGAGGCATTAATGCTTTATTATCTTGTTGTTGCACGACTTTGTAATGAAGCTGTGAGACAGGATCTCATCACTATCAATTCCTTCCTCGCCTTCTACGCTTCCAACTCATCTCCACCATCCATCACTTCTGCCATGTCTACGAACCACATCCGGGAAATCCATTGCTGCCTAGCCTTCCTCACCACCACCCCGACCACTCCTCCTTCTTCCGTCCTAATCTGTCGTCACAACAACGGCTTCTTTAATTCCCTCTTAATTGTCTCATTTGCATACAAATTTAATTTTTTTCAGGCGCCTAAACGAGATGTTTTCGGTGGCGGCAACCGGGCTTTTCGTCCAATTTCCGCGAAGCGCGAGGGCTGTCAGTCAGGGCTACGCTAGATGCCCTCGCGTCTCGCTCCACGAGGCGATGACGTCGCCCACCACACAGACCTGCTCTCGCCATTTCCTCGTGTCTTCTCGCGATCAAGCCACGTCCGCTCTGCGGAGGAGGGTGACTGCGAAGGCAGAACGAAAGGAACTAAAAACGACCCAAAAAGAAATAAATAAGTGGGGAAAGACTGGCACAGCCAGTGGCAATTACAATCACTCTGGTATTTGGATCAAAAAAAATTATTAAGCCTTTAAAGTAGTTTCAACAAAATGACTCAATGTCTAGGGTCTGAACTGGCAGAAGCTCTTTTTTAGTTTTTATCCTTTTTTTTTTTTTACTTCGAAATGTCGATGTGTTGTTATGTGAAACATTGAGTGAATTTGACAAAAAAAAAAAAAGTTTGTGGTTATCGAAGAACCTTGCATACACAGGCAATGAAAAATCATCCAGAAGACTTTGATGCCTATTCTTTCCCGTAGGTAGTATCTGTAGTGAAAAAACTTTATAGCAAATGTTAACATTAATAATACTTCCTTTCCTAGTCTAGTGTTTTCAACATCACCACGCACTTTCATATGCGTTGGTTTGTTTTGTCCACAAAGATTTCCCTTGAAAGGTTTCTTTAACCTGTCTGGGGACTTTAAATCTGAAGAAGTATGCGTGAAATTTTAACTGCATTTCCTACTAAAAAGTGCCCTGACTATTTTTATTTAGTTTATTTTGTGCTAACATATGAAAACTAGACTCACCGAGTTCATAAAATAGATAACCGATCATCAAAATCTTTGATGCATGTCTCTATGCCAGTGAGCTGTGATGTAATCTACACAAAGACACTTGTTTTAAAAGTCAGTCGAGCTAATGAAACCAGATCGGCAAGAAGAAGATTTTGGATTTCTGGCTGGACGTCAAAAAGCTTTGCATTGAACAGAAACTTCTCTAAATGTTAAGAACCGTCTTGAGTGACGACCGAACGAGCAAAACTGTCGTCTACAAGATGGCAAGAATCACTCAAACCCAGAGGAAAACGAGTGCTGTGAGACGATTGGCTGCCCCATGTCACGAGATTGTAAAATTAGGAGAAAAATCAGAATGATCGACGATTAAGCTTTCGACAATCTAATTTACAGACGATCTGGAAAACGCTTTTACATCATCTCGGGGCGCATTTTGACCGGTGATAGAAAACTAGGAGGGAGAACTGTTGGTGATGGTTGGAATGTGTTGGCTGCATTATCTCACATCCCTTCCTCTTGCAAACTACAATTTCCTTTTTATAAAATCCTAGAATATAAAAATAAACATTTATATTTCATGTGATTATGTCTGTGTTTATTTTCTTTTGTGTTTTTTTTTCCTCTTGTTTAAGGCCTTAACTGTAAAAAAAACCTGAAGTGAAGCTAGTTCTAAACAAACCATGCCAAAGTTGACAGGAAACTTACAGCTTACCTGAAAGATGTTCCAATGCTACCATTGTTAATACGGGTAGAACATAGATACTAAAGTGATATCTGAGTATACGCACTTGTACATACATACACAAGATATGCACGCATACGTACATAGACTAAAGACAAGAGAAACAAGATAGTTGGACAAAGGAAAAAAGAAAGACAAGATGTAAAGTAGTTACTGTCTTGCAAACTTGCAGAAAACATTTTCGTCTTGACATCCGTGACCTGGGTCAGACACTGGTGTCTCATTATCTGTCACCGTCAGAGAAAAAAAGCAAAGAGGGATGGGTTCGTGAAGTGTTTGAATTCTAACTGACAAAGACACACAATAACTCAGCATTTTTAGCAGGTAGTCTATGTCCGTTTGTTTTTAACTAAACCGAAAAGAAATATTCTGTTTACTGGCTGTCTACATTAGGAATATAGTTTATTCTAGGAAGCCCTTTGTTAAACATAGAAAGCCCCCCCCCCCTTCATTGCATGCTGATTTTTTTTTTCCTCTCTTCTTATCAATCTAACACTTTTTAGAACAAGTTATTAACCATCTGGATTCTTCTACTGTACGATATAAAAATAAAACTCAATTCACTGCATCTTTGAGCAGAGCAAGTCAACAATTGCTACAAAAGTACATGACCTCGATGAAAAGTTTCACAGGTATTGTGTAGAGGAGAATCTGTCCGTTGGACTGGAAAATTGCAGATGCAGCTTTATCTTACATAGTGTGGAGTACATCCAGGTTACGAATGTCTATGAAAGCTGATGTAAAAAAAATTTGTTATTACAGTTTTGCTGTGAGCAAGAATGGAGCAAGAACTATGGACAGACAGACACACCGGAGAAAGGAGGAATAAACTCCCAGACAAACAGAAAAAAATTGCTGAATTACATAAAATGACTTGGACATGCGGCAAGACGTTCACTTAATGAAGCACATGCCCACGCGCGTGCGTACGTAAGAGCCCGTGTCTCCATAGTAACTCAAGAAAGCATGGAGTGAACTAGCTGAAGCAGACCCAATGGGAGGAAAAAAAGCATTATTTTCCCTGAAAATAAAATATTTGATCCCTTAATGCAGGTCTAAATGTACTGCATGCGCAGACACTGCCAAACACATCATCTTTCAATGAATCCTCGTTGAATGCCAAGCGATAACGAGACGGAGCTTTGATGGCGAGAGCGCATGTGCCAACGAACCTGTCTGCGAGCCTCTTGCACTCGCTGTCTTGGGTGAGGGGCGGTGCTGAAGTTTGCAGGTTGTTGGAAATATAAAGAGGAGAAGAGTATAGCCTTGGGCAACTGCCTCTCCATGGAAGAATGCTCCTTCCATTGATGGAGAATGTTTCTGCCATTGATGTGCTAGTATTTGCCCAGCCTTGCGGTCTTTTCAGCTGAGCAAGCAGTGTTCATGCCAAGTGCTTTCCCAGCCCCAAGATAAAACGACAGAATGAAAAAAAAACTGTATTTGTTGGTCTGCGGGTTCTGTGTTTCAGTGGAATTTAGTTTGGTGTACTTTATTTTGGTTTAGTTTGGTTTATTCTAGTTTAGTTTGCTTTAGTTTAGTTTGGTTTAGCTGTGTTTAATTTAGTTTAGTTTGGTGTACTTTATTTTACTTGAGTTTGGTTTAGTCTAGTTTAGTTTGGTTTAGTCTAGTTTAGTTTGGTTTAGTTTGGTTAAGCTTAGTTTAATTTAGTTTAGTTTGGTTTAGTTTAGTTAATTGGTTTAGCTTAGTTTAGTTTGGTTTGGTTTAGTTTAGTTTGTTTTAGCTTAGTTTAGTTTGGTTTAGCTTAGTTTGGATTAGGTTAATTTGGTTTAGTGTAGTTTAGTTTGGTTTAGTTTAGCTTGGTTCACGCAAAGAAACTTAAATACTATGCATTTCCCAAGCACCTCTACTTCTAGACACAATTCTTTGACCTCAGTGAAATACTCACCACTTAAATTCAATCCTTCTGTCTCTCTGTCCCTCTCTTGTTCTCTTTCTCTCCCTCAAAACCCAAAACACATACACGGGTGCGTGCACCCGATCTTTCTTTCTCCTTTTTCTTGTTTCCTTCATTCCTTCCTTCAACTTTGTCTCTGCCTCTCCCTTTATCCGTCATTAACCCTTCTCTCCATCACTGTCTCTTCCTCTCTCCATCGCCTTGTCTCTCCCTCTCTCTCCTCCCCCTCTCTCTCTACCGCAGTACCAGAGACTTTTGGCCATTCACTCAGGTCCACCCTGTTCTGGTCTAAATCTGATAAAGTCTGGCTTAGCCCGACCGCCATGTGTCGCGGGAGATTAGCTGCGGCTGAGACTGTACCTAAACACAGTTAATCACCTGCCAGACGTCTGTTCTCGCTTGTCAAGCTGGCCTCCACTACTCAAATTGAACAAATCAAATAAACTCCGGCCTTCATTTGGCTGTCGTTGGCTCAAAGAAGCTGAAAGTCAAAAAGTATTTTTTCTTTGACTTATGTCAGGGTGTTCATGGCAATATATATGTAGCTGCTATCGTGGTGATGGAGCGCTGTTACATGCTTCTGAATGTTTCTCTCTTTCTCAGAAAAAATAACCAAGGGCAGGTGTTCATTTTATTAAAGAGAAAGTTCGGTGTAAGTGCTTTGAGAAGAATTTGTAAGTGCTTTGAGAAGAAGCACTTAAAAGGAGAAATATGAAGACTACATGTGGAAGTCGGTGAGGGACTGGAAGACAATATGCAAAAAGTTAACATTGCTTTTATTTAGTTTTCTATTTCTTGTCTCTGTCAATACCACTTGTTCTTGAACTTTAACTGATCATAAAAAGGAACAGTTCTGGACTTCATATCGACATCTTCTGGCTTCTAGTGAACCTTTTAGTTTGGGGTTCCTTGCGAGGCACTGCGTGAAGGTTTAATTTAAATAATATTTACCGTGTGGATCTTTAACATTCTGGTGAACAGTAAGAAGCAGAGCGGAGATGACAAATGAGACTTGTGGGAATTTAAACTTTGTTTTTTTCTAATAAAAAAAGTAAACCTTAGTGCAAAATACTGTTTCTCTAGATTCGCTTGAAAACCGTTTTTTTTAGATACATTATCAAAAATATCACCATAGACAGGAGAGGTTGAAATGGTGAGGTCATGTTTGTACACAGATGTATTCTGTAACATATTGCCCCATGTCTTCCAGTTACTGAGGCCATCACACGAACTCGAATCCATGTACAACAACAATCTGTGGTGTTAACTTCTTTCTTCACATGACAGAAGGAGAGTTTAGCCCAGACTGAGAACTGAGTATTTTGCCCAATTGTTAGAAAACCAATTTACACCCCATTAAATCTTAGTCCTGTACAATTCATTTTCAGCGATTTTCGTTCATCCGTTTATTTGCTCGTCCGTTTGTTCTTAATCGAATTTGTGAGCTTCTGAACACAATAGTTCAAGGGACGTAACAATGACAAGAATCTGGGAAAGCTGAAGTTACTTCCCCTTATAAGTTTCTGAAATGTTTCTTTACAGAAAAGCCCATCATCTATACAATTTTACAGACTTTCTAGAAATTATTTTAAAAATATATATTTAAAATTCACCCATTTGTCTGGATTTAAATACACAGTGGTATTTTAAACAGTAATCTTGTGCTTACCACTCGAAGCACGTAGGAAAACAAAGAAAACAAGTCTACATGTTTGTTATCAAGCATCAATGACGACATTGGGGCCGATAACCACAACATGCACGATAAAGACGAGAACATTGCTAACTACACATCTTATCGTTACATAATGGAGACAACGACGGGAAACAGCTTTTCTTTGCAGCTAAAAGGTCTCTTCAGATGCAACTGGATCAGATGTGGCGAGCCCTTTTATAAAATTAGAAATCGTTCACACATTAATAAGACGTGGTTATTTAGACCACAAAATGTGAGATTTGTCATAAAAGGTATTTTCAACTTTAAAATTATTGCTGGTTTTTTGTACCAGTAACGAATATTCTAAAACATACTTTCAGTAAACATGAGAAACGGAAGTGCGTGCGTGTTTCGAATAAACAAGCGTATTCTTTATGCATTTTCTTCTACTCTTACTCTGCCCAAGGAACAGCCGACCGTTGATGGACGAGGTCAAGGCTGTGCAGCCCACGGCGTCATCCTGGACAGAGAAGAAACGGTTTTAGTCGCCCAGCGTAGGGTTTCTTGATTACCCCGGGATGTGCACACACATGATGGCTTCCGATATAGTTTGGAAAGCTTCCGATAATTGTCATGCTGCTGTTTTCTCTCTTTTTGATTTATTTTTTTTATTTTCGTATAATGTATGCAAGTTCTTTTCGGGCCTGTTTGTTTCGACTTTATTGTGGGCTAAAGAGATTTTCAGAGAGAGTGTTTTAATCAATTGATTTTGAATTAATTAATTTTTGAAAATAACAGGGGTGTACATAACATTTATGGCCTTAGCCGATAATCGGTTGCTTTTACTTTATTTCCTCTTCGACGCACACCAAACCTTCCCTCTCCCTACCCTAGCAAAGAAAAATGTTCTATACCCGTAATCAAATGATGTATCTCCTTATTAGCTAACTATTCTTTTCTTTCCTGCGTGTTTGTTCATGAAGGAGTGTTTGATGCTAACACTTTTGTTAGTCCGCCTTTGTGTGTGTTGTATGTTCGTGAAACTGGGATCGAGGAAAGACGTTGTATACATGTTAGTCGTCTGTTGAAGACAGAGACCCTGGCAAATATTATACTAGTCATTTTTTGTCAAGGGAAGAAATGAGTAGAATTTTACCTCGAGCAAGCAATGAAGGCTATATAGAGGCGAACAGTTTTTATTGGATTTTATTTCTCCTAAACTTATCATTTGTGAAAAAAGAGAGTATAATCATGAGTACAAAACCCAGACTATTTACTTTTCATTTTCTGGCCAAAGAAAAATCGCTTCGTTGCTGTTTTTAATTTAAAATGCATGTGCGATGGCCTCACGTTGACAAGTTTCCTATCGAATCTATTCATCGTGAAAGTAAATACTCTCTTCATTATAACTTGTTCTGTTAAAGACTGTCATCAGCCAGTCATTAAACAGACGGTTCAGAGCCTTAGTCGAAATATTGATTCTACTGATTTCTCTGTTTAACACTCTTCCATTATAATTTCTTTTCGTCTCTCAAGGGATCAAGCCAGCAACGATTTCCTTATTTTTTACATTCGTCTGTCACCTGTTTATTAATGATGACGTTTGTACACCTGATTACACACGTCTGCTATAGATTTATATTATTCTACCATATCTGAACTGTATATAAGCAATTGCTAGTTATTTGGTTTTAAACACAATAGGTAAAAACTGCAGAAATAACTACAGCGTTATTATGCATGTGCATGTGAGAGACTGAGAAAGATGAATTAACTGACATTTAATGTTACAGAAATAATATAAATAATAACAAATAAAAGTGGTATGGTGCTGCTTTCACTGGAATTAAGTGGTGGAGAATGAACGCTTATAAATGAAGGTATGAAATTGTGTTTGAAAAATTATACTTTTAACAGTAGAAATGATAGAAAATGTTTTATTCGTTGATGATTTAGCTTAATTTAATTATTCAAAAATTAGCTTTAGCAAAAAGAACGAAGAAACGCTGACAAAAACAGTAACAGAACGTTTTAAATACGATGCAGTGCTCTCCTGCAACTTCAAATCCAAGAGGATTTTTTTTTTTTTGGTCAGGGGAAAGAACCTCAGAAACTGTGAGCATTCAGTAGTCACACTAGTGTGCTCTCCCTTTATCTAGCTTTTTGAGATCTTAGGTCGCACAAATTTTTAAATAAAGACAACACAAACCATATCCTTTCAAAGAAGCTTTTAATTCGTTTTTAGAGCTGTTCCATTTTCAGAATCAACAACAAAAATAAAACTGAAATTCCTGACAGTATAGCTCATCATTGCCCAGATTCATTCACCATACATCAGTTTGATGATGTCAGCAGTCACAGCCTCAAGTCTCCCACACAATCAGTGAACACAACGTAGTCTGCCAGCAGCCGTGGGTGTGAACAATGAACTCGAGGCTGACCTGTGTCCGTAACTGGTATTCGGGATGGACCCGTTTCGAGAAACGCCGAAATTACCAGAGAGATGATGAGAGGGTGGAGGGCAAGATAGAGATTAATGTAAAATACAAGATTGTTGCTCATTGTAATGTAATACATAATGTTATGAAACCACACGATAACTGATAACTTTTCAAGACCAATCTCTTGGTTTCATAAACCTCAATAGCTAAAAAATGTCATTTCAATCACGTGAGACTGTTCCTTAGCTCCTTTATTCCAGTCATTCATTTTACTTTTCTTTTCATCTTTTCCTTCATTTATTCGTTTGTAACTATTTTTGATGTTGTTGTATTTATAATGTTTTTCTCTCTCTCTCTCTTTCTTTGGTTAACGTACACACACACACTCTCTCTTTCTTTCTCTCTCACGCGCGCATGTACACACAGAGACACTAACTACAATAACATGTTTTTAAATAAATAACAATCATTACAACAAACAGCGCCAACTTAACAGCAAAACGTATGCATGCAAGTGTGCCATGTGTGGGAGGCTCTCCAAAGTTATAGATGGTAGTTGTGAAGATGCATGAGAGTAAATAAAGAGTTTGTCAGCGAGTTCATCTGAGCAACTCTGCTAAACACTTGTGTTGATTATCGTAATTTCTGATCTGTCTCATTCAACACGACCCTCGAGAAATTAATTATCATCTTGTGTTAACAACCACTGTCCTTGGTGTCGTGGCAGTCGTAGTAGCTGCTGTTCTTGTACTTGAAGTTGCAGCTGCTGCTGTCATCTAAATGTTCACCATAACTTACTTCGTCAGCAGCAGTCGCCAGTATGTTCTCCATCACAATAGTATATCAACAGTATAAAAGCTTGGAAACAGACCCATTCACACAGTTAAGTCGACACGATAGTGAGCTGAAGTTTTGTATTGCTGGCCAATGAAGAATGTTGTAGTGGGTGAGGTAAGCAGTTGCTGGTTGGACAGGTTCGGGTGTTTTCTGTTCCCCCGTACACACCAGGGATAAGAATAGTTTCACCAGTACCCCAGGGTTTTGTAACTTTTCGGTCAGTTCACCAACAGACGCAGCAAGTCGTTTGTAGCCACAAGCTGTGCACCGTGCGAAAACCTTCAGATAATCAAATTTCGAGTAAATAGTAAATGCTAATGTATGGCTACCTCCAATTCATATCTACAAAATATACCTACTTGCGTGTGTGCGTGCGTGCATGTCTTCATGCAGGATCATGTCTGCGTACCACAGAGACCACATTATATCATAAAGTGAATCACGTCTTCAGGACCCGGGAAGATATGACAATATTAAGAGGAGGGAATCAAATATTTTCTCCCTTTACAGCTTTCTGCAGTTTTTAAAAATAATATTATTGAGGGGACCGAATGGATGATTACTTTTTCAATGCCAATACTTTTCTTCGCAAATAATGATTTGTCCTCACTGGTGGATGTGTAATTTAATATAAAATAATTTATCTGTGTTTTCTTTTCGAAAATATAGTTTACAGATGCTTTCGACATGAAAGTAAACTATTTCGGGGGCGTTTAAAACGACTTATTAAGGAATCCCAATTGCAAAGTCCTGTTACGATTTGTTTCTGACCAGTCTATTATCTGATTAATGTTTTGTATTAAATTGTATGCTTCTCATTTGTGATGTGTGACTTCTTTGTTGGTCAATCTAATATTTGTCGCTTTTTGGGGGGGTTTGTTTGATGGTCTTTTAAGAGTTGTTTTTCTAACTTTTGATATTTATTTTGTTAAATGTTTTGTTTGTTTGTTTGTTTGTTTGTTTGTTTGTTTGTTTGATGTGCGTGTTTGCTTGTTTATTAATGCAATTAGCTTTAGGTGTGAGTCTCTCACTTTTGCAAATGATAACAAATTGATATATGCCATTGTCTTAGAAGCAACTTGCTATCGGAAGGTAAAATTCTATCCTCAAATCCTACCTCCTACCCAGCGTCAGCTACATGTATGCTCTGAGGCTGTTTTCCATCTTACAAACACAAAACCTTGAGTTAAACTAAGGTTCATCGTTGACTATGTTCCTAGAGGTGGCAAACGCATAAAACAAATTACACTACCTATACCAGCTTTTAAGTGACTTTTCTTTCCTGTTTAAAGACGGGAGGGAAACATTAAGTCAGAGCAAGGCGCTTTTTTTCTTCTGTCTGTGCAAGTTTCTACCTGCACAGATAATCTGCAAAAAAGTGATAATTTCAAGGCAGTTTTAGTCTCCTATGGTCACCGGAGCACAACAACGGCGAGAGTACAAAGGCAACTCTAGCGACTGGCGCCGTTGAACTTGTTCCTGATGGTGGAGGCCATGAGGGTGAGGGCCTGCGAGCCATCACTGTGGAGGCGGAAGCGCTGCTGGTCCTTGCGAAAGCAGCAAGCGGAAGGCAGAGGCGAAGCTCTGTCTGAAGCGCTTGTTCATGAAGCAGTAGGTGATGGGATGGATGCAGGAGGAGAGGTAGGCCAGCAGCAGGATGGCCGACTTGTGGGAGGAGGTGACGTGGCGCCTCATGCTGTGGTAGTCCAGGACAGTCCAGGTGCTGAGGGCGTACAGAGGACCCCAGCACAGGAAGTACTCCAGCACCACCACGCACAGCATCTTGACCACACGTCGCTTGTTGTTCAGAACACGGTTGTAGTAGGCCGGCCGCAAGCCGCCCAACACGGATGCTGCAGCCTGGCTGGACATGGAGGAGGTGCCGTTGGAGGAGTTGCCCCGCCCGTTGCTCCCCGCTGACTTACCCAGTCGTAGGAGACCTTGACCGTGGTAATGACCCCGGGTCTTGTCCTTCACCTCGTGGTTGCGGGGGATCAAAGGCGAATGGGTCATGGGGGTGTCAAGGCTGGCGGAGTCGGTCGCATCGCAGAAACTGCGGGCGTTCTCACCGTTCTCTGTTGCAAAACACGAAAGAGAGATTAGTGTAATTTTTTAAGGAGTGCTCAAATGGTTCCTTGCGGGACGTGAGTGGACATACATGTATATTTGTCACCACGTCCACGCGCACTCCTTTGCAATTTTTAGCAAAAAAAACGGGCCGACCATCGTTTAGCACATTTAATGTGTAAAAAAGAAAATAGTAACAAGAATCAAGCTGAATACAAAAGATGGTGGGGAAGTTTCACAGCAGCGCCCCGTGGTGAGTGTCACTGTTACTTATCCGTCATGCCACGCTCCTGCCACAACGAGGCTGGAGTAGCAGGGGCTGATGAGGAGGAGGACAATAGTCACAAGTCAAACAACGTGTCCGTGACTACCAGCACAGTGCTGTTGAATAGGTGACTGGATAGAGGATCGAGTATATCCCTCGATGTAGTATTAGCCACAGATATAACTACTACAATTAAAACCATTGGAACAAATAACATAGCCGTGTATATTGGAGCCATGAAATGTTATAATTAATCTGAGTCGTGAGATAAAAATTAGATAAGGGACAATTGAGACTAGGAGACAATATGAGTGCGAGAGAAATATAGAGAAACCACACAGACGAGATAATACTGAGATAATATTATACTCATATATTCTTCAAGAAAGAGCACCCAACCAACCAGTTTTGAAACGATGAAAGAAAATAACAAACCAGCTTTAAACTCCTTCTTCAAGCCTCAAACTGGTACATTTATTAATTATAATGGCACATTTCTGTCTTCTACTAATCAATGTTTGTAAACATGGAACACCTTCTTTTATTAAGCAATTCTCAAAAACTAAATTGTTCAACATCGGTCAAACTTTTTTGTGATTGCCTTTAAGGTTTTCCGTCCATTACAATGTTAGGGTAAGTGATTTTTTTCCCAGAAACAGGTTGTTGCTAAATATTTATAAAGGTTTGAAAGATCTTTAAAATTAGATATAATTCAATTTACAGCTACAGGCTCCATCAATAAATAGGTAATAAAAGCTGGAAACAAACTCAGAAAACCCTGCGTTTTGAAGTACAAAGATGTTCAACACAAATGACTGCTAATATTTAACTGAGACCAGATGCGGGAAACACTTTGAGTGAGCGAGAGAGAGAGAGACAGAGAGACAGAGAAAGCAGCAAAGAGAGGAGGGAAGTGGGGTAACCCCACTAGCATGTCGCCCTTCATTATGTCGGCCTTCAGGAGACTTCAGGAGACTTCAGGAGAAAGGATAACCGCAGACGGCCAGGCCAAAGTGGTTCTTACCAGAGGTGGGGCTGCCCGTCACGACAAAGTTGGCGGCTGACCACAGTTGCCTGGCAACCAGAGTGTAGGAAACGGCCATGAGGAGCAGCGGCATGGCGAACAGCACGACATCGAGGAGGGCGGCGTACAGCATCTCCAGCAAGTGGCTGGGCCAGATCTCGCGGCACGCCTGGTGGCCATTGTCTAGTGTGATCACCTTGACAACCAAGACAGAGAGACGAGTGTCAGTGCTGCATGGCTAGTGGGGGGAGCAGACGAGGGTCAGAGGATCATAATGATAAGACAGTACATGGTCTGCTATGTTGTTGTAAATGTAACACTAACATCACACACCTGACAGTTTCGAGACCCCACATCGCATTATCTCCCCTAACCCTCCCTTCTGCAAAGTGTTCCGACCGTCAAACATCTTCACCGTTCCTTCCTTCTTGCAGCCGATGGTCTGCATGCTCCATATTCAGCTTATCTTCCTGACTCTCCATGCTTCGAACTGCTGCAACCTTCAGGTATTTCCTCTCTTGTCTCAGCTTCTTGAGACGACGAGAGTCACTTCCTTGTTACAACTTAACTGCATTAGTTACCTTTAGCGCCACCAGTAAGGAGGTTATCTCCCCCTGACGTCAATGCCATTTATTTTCTTTATTCATATCTCGACTGTGACATTACCAAACTCCACCACGGCCTGTCATCTGACACTTCTCTTTCTTGGTCAAATGCACGAGGACGAAAAATGATTCCGTTATTCAAACATGACCTATTCGGTGTTTTTCCAGGTACTATATCTTTGCGTCCTTCGAATAAATGAAATAAATAAATCGAATAAAAACTACTCTCATTTACACCTCAAAAATCTTACTTCCTCTCAAGTGTATTTAGGAAGTTAGCAACTTTTCCCGGATTTATTATCATAACCCTTTGACTATCTTTGGATTTTCAGTTCATTATTTTTGTCTGTTCAGACAACAAAACATCTCTTTGCTCGGCAGATGTCAATGTGGCGGGGGTAAGGGGGGATGAGAAATCAAATGTTGACAACTGCTTAAAGTATTTAAAGCCCTCTTAAGACGTGGGCAAAGCTGAATGGTTTAAAATAAGAATGGCAGACAGTTGGATAGTTTGAAAGAATAAGAAAAGTATCGTTCGTCAAACCTTTGTGCGCGAATAGTCGGCAATGATGATAATGTGGTAGTGAGGTCTGGCAAGAAATGAATGTGTCTCTATGGAGAGTAGACAATGAGTATGTTAAATGTGTAAGTAGGAAGGAGGCACAGATTAACACATCACATCACATCACATCACATCACATCACAGCCAGCTGGGAGTCATCTTGGTCTTGAACAGGCAGCCAGTGGAATGTACAAACAAGAGGTGAGACATGATCATGCATTCTTGACTTGAGAACAAGGAGTGCTGCAGAGTTGTGAAGTTTCTGTAGATTATAAATTATGCAGTGTAGAGAGCTGGATTAATCATGTCTGGAAAAAACCTTTATTGCCTGGACATCAGATACGGTCAGACGAATAGAGACAAAAGCCATAAACATGTAAAAATATGAGTCACATGGTAGTCCAGGGACATGTTAATTGAGATGATGGAGTCCAAGATAAGGACGGTGGACAATGGGAGATGGTATGGGTTCCAACTGTAATGAAAGATGTTGGTGGTTTCATGAAACAATGAGAAACAAGAAACAGATCTTCTGTCTTCAGCCTTGTCGTCATGAACTTCACCATGCACTCACTCTTCTCGCTAAAACCTTGAAGCTAACCACAGTCATAGACCTAACCCCAAAGCCATCTACATGATAAATGTCAAAGATTAGGGTCCTTTAATTCTTTAAAACACACATCCACACGCAAGTTCTCAAGAGCAAAATCAGCATAAATAAATAAATAAATAAATAAACCGCAACTTTCGCTTTTAAGAAAACCTCTTGCTTTACACACTAAGCTACAGAAGCTTTGATGAAAGCAATCAGCAGTCAAGCTACCTGTCAATGGACCAAATAACAGGATGAAAGGGTCTGTGCTTCCTCCGTCAGAAGTCAGTGCAAACAAACAGAAGCTTTTCTCCAAGTCCATTGGTGAATCACAGACTTCAAAAGCTGTGGTTCCAAGAGACCTTTATGCACCTGTTAATCCTGCTGAGGCCAGGTAAGGTTGACGAGTTTACTGCTGAATTATTCTCCTGGCTAGCCGCAAACTCCCACCCGTGGAAAATGAGTTTTTCTCCAGACCGTGGTATAAATAATGTATAAAAGAACTATTCTTTATGCGTGCAAATGTGCTTCCCCTGATACACTTTACAGATATATTTTCGGCCCAGCAAAAAAATAAATCTTTCATGGTGAATTAACACCGATTTTTCTGCATACTTTAGTGATTTTTTAAAAAAATCAGCTTTTCCTTATAGTCCTTAATGTACTACCATTCTTCTAACGACAAAAAAATGAGCTTGTTTTTATTTTAGAAAATAAAGAATAATCGCGTTACCTTGTTATTCTTTTTTTTGTGAATATGTTTGTTTTGTTTACCACATTAAATTTATAAAAAGGTAGGCAGCAAGTCATCGGGTGCATGGATGCCCTGGGTAATGGTGTATTCATAGGACCTAATGTACGATGCTGGCGAAATAATAAGTCCTCGTTAGGTCTACTATGAGACTTAGACGTGTTCGTGAGTGCGGACTTGTCTGCAAATATGTTTGTCCTGCGTACTTCAAACAATGTGTGTGTGTGTGTGTGTGTATGCATGTATGTGTGTGTTTGTATGTGTATGTATTGTGCACGTACTTATGTATGTGTAACGTACCCCCATCAATATTATCCTCATCGGTAACATCATCTTCAATCTTTTTCCTGGCAAAAAAAGAAATCCCTATTTTTTCGCCATCTTTACTGGTTTTTTTCTGCTTTTCAGTGGGATTCGTTGAACGACAGGCTAGCTCCCTCCCGCATCTTTCCTATCTAATTCTTGATCGCCTGAAGCTGACCAGCAGAAATTGAAATTCTGACCTCTGACCTCCGTCGAACAGACCAGAACGTGACTGCGACAAAGAGTAGCGCTCGCTTACCTTGGTGAAGACAGCGATGGGCACCATGAGGAGGAAGGAGGCCGCCCAGATCATCAGCAGCACGCGGTACGAATGTTTGAGGGTCTGCCAGCTCCGGGACCTCAGCGGCTGGCAGATGGCGAAGAAACGCTCGATGGATATAACGACGAGGGTGAAGCAGCTCACGGACACGGACACCGCTGAGAGGAAAAGAAAAGTCAGACAACGACAGTGGCAATGGCAATAGGAATTGCAATTACAAGGACAATGACAATGACAATGGAAACGACAGTGACGATGACAAGAAGGAAGATTCATAGCACAATAGTTCAGTGATCTCTACAGAAATTGTGCATCACTAGGAGAGGTGAGAGAAGAGTACAGGGGTCAATAAGAGAATGCTGTCGATCACTAAAAGTAATACGTTAAACGGGGTAAGGAAATAAATTCTAAATAACTCGTTTTCTCTTCTACAAATAAAAACCCGAGGAAGACAGCGATTTCCTATTCAAGGATAGTCTTTCTTTTGACCCAAGAAGTGCGACCCGTCAGTTTCAGAATCGTCTATCATTTTTTCAGCACTTCATGACTGATAATATCAGGTTTTCTTGTCTGAGTTCTATAACACTCAGCTGTCAGTCATCGCAAGGGTTTGGAGGACACAGAGGGAGGATGCACTGCATCTGCACTGACTCAGACGCCGTTGTCTCCGCGTTCCGATGGAGTTAGTCTGACATGTCAAATCGAGTCTGTCATGTATGGTTAGTACCCGCCCTCCACCTTTGCCCTTCTATTTATTCCTCTGATATAGTCTCAGGGGGAAGGGGTAGGGTTGCTTTAACGGGTTATACACCACTGGTTATTAAATGTTTATATTAGATATATGACATATTTTATTATTTAGCAGAAAAGACAAAAGATGCAGTAATTTCTGGGGATTGTCTCCTGGAATAGGATTAGTTATTATTTCATGGTTTCTTATTTATAATCTTAAATCTTGTAGGTTTTAAATGTTTGTTTGCAACAGGCAGAAGATTCATAATTTATATATTTAATTTCTTAAATAAAAATGCGACAGAAATTCAAAAGGCGAGGAATGGATTTGGGTTTCGTAGACCACAAAAAAAGTTCATGTTGATGATTGTACATAGTGCACTTGGTGGATTGATAAATGTGTTATCAGTAAACATCTTTCTTTCGAAGGTTTTGAACAAAGTTTTCTTGCATTAGGTTTCAGTTATTAGAAAAAAATAATGTGAAAATAATGCGATTGTACTACTAACAAGAAGTAGCATTTTCGGTGGTTGTGTCGTAATGGCGTACACTCCCATCCAAAAAGAATTTTGACTTGCTTATTCATTTTTTTTCTCCATGAGTCTTTACAGAATGAATTTTAAAGGAATACTGCCGAACAAGCCCACATTTTATTTCTTCTGTTAAGATCTTTCAAAAGGATCACTCTGCGCAAATTGGGTTCCTAAGGGAGGTAACCCTCGCCGGCCTGACAATGAGGGAGGTGGAGGACATGGACCATGAGCAAGCGCTCATCACGCTCAAACGATCTCTTCTATTGTAACTCGTTCACGATCAGTTATTTTCGAATGGTAACACGTGACAGGCTTGGAGAAAATACGCTTTGCGCGCTCACTGTATCACGTGGCGTCTAGACTTGATGACGTAGTCAGCACAGTTCCAGTTCGGGCGTTTTGGGTAAATACATCCCGCAAAGTACCGGACTTCAATTTGTCTGCCGTCTCCTAATTTGAGCTTCGAAAAGATGGCCTGTCACGGTCACATCTTGAGCGAATCTATCTGGACCAATGAGCCCTCGCTTCTGGAGATGGATGGTGAAGCCGCTGCTGTCTTCATGTCCTTTGACGGCGGGACAGCCGGTAGTTCCCGTTGAGTACATCCTGAGAATTTTATTTTTGCATCACTCGCCAGGTGCTGAAAAGATTGTTATTAAAATTTTAGCATTAAAGGTTACCCCTAGTGCAGGGGTGGGCGAAGTACACCCACGGACTACTTTGGTCTGTCCCGTTGGCCAAGATGTGAAGTGCGCTAGCTTTTTTTTAAAAACTTAGGTTTATTTGATTGACATTTAATTTATCAAATACGACATGTCTTTAGAAATCAGTACTATGTCGCAGTCAAATAGACTAAATAATAATGTTTCTGATGTGAGAGACAGTTGGCGGCTATCTTTAAAGAAAAGCCTGGCAACAACATGCCGAGCACCAAGACTTTTGGTCCGACCAACCCTTCCGTCCATCCCAGCAAGCAATCCAATTCTTTCAGTCGTTCAGTGTCTACTAATAAAAAAAGTGACAGTTTTTGTACAGTAAATACCGTAGCAGTTAAACGTGATGGATGACAGCAAATAGTAAAAGGTTGATAGTGAGTATTGGAAACTCAACAAGGAGTGAACAGCACAATATATTTTTCACAGATGTTGGAGATAAAGCTGTGTGCTTAATTTCCCGAAAAGGCATCGTAGTTTTCATAGAGCATGATCTGAAAGCTATTTTACCAAAAACATCCAGCATATTACACTGAACTTACCGAAGATGTAGGGACAGAAAATGTCAGACCAATTGGTTGAACAGTACAAGAGGCAGCAAACTATTTTTACGAAAAACAAAGCAATAAGAATGGAAGGCAAACACAATCATCTGCGGTGGAAGAATAAAATATGTTGGTTGGAAGCACCAGCCTCATCACTGGATGAGCGCTTAACACGACAGCTTGCCGGTACAAAAACCTAGTGAAACGGAAAATCAGAACCACAGGAACAGGTCGTTTTTACAGTATCATTGCATTTTAAAATGTCTCTCGCTTGCAATAATGAATATCTTTGTGCGGATGTCCAAAGACTTCACTCACCCTTCTGATGAGCAGCCTGCACGACCGCGGAAATATCAAAAGCAGAAATGGCGGAAAAAGAAAAGAATAGTCAAAAATGTTATGGAGGACTAGAAAAATGTTATGTTTGACTAATCTTATACATTTTGCACTCACGTAGGACATAAACCAGCAGATGAGGGAGTGTGGGTACAGTGGGTGGAGCTACATGTCGGTGGTGGTAACGGGTAAAGATTAGTTATGTTGTCGTGAGACACCAGTGTGCTTAATGGACAGGTCAGACCTTTCCTGCCCCCGCCTGGAGGTCGGACACTGGTCAATTATGTGCCAGGGAGAAAAGAATTACTTGCAGACCTCAATCACATTACAGAAATGGAAATCGCCTCGGTGTCCATTTTGTGAGAAGAAAATCAAATGAAAGCTCGAACTGTTTACTTTGTCTGGCACCGACGGATACCGGAGAAGACAAAGAAAGTGAGACTAAATGCAGGCTTAGGAACATCATCGTCGTTGTCTTCGTCGTTGACCATCATCATCCTTAGCAACAGCAGCAGCAGCAGCACTATCATCATCGTCGTCATTTTTTTCTTCTTTTTTGTAATGGTTGTCGCTAAGTTTCTCATCGTGAACTTTCCATCCAACAAATTATTGTTCTCAGGGCAAGGAACAGCTGTTTCGCATTCAAGAGGATCTTAGTGCAAAATGTTTTGCAAGGGTGAAGGCAAGTCAAGAATGCCCACAATGACAGTACAGATCGACCAGCGTCACCTGCTGCAGCACCGTACCTCAGGGGCTGATTGCATGAGACGACTTAAGTCAGGCTTAAGGTTGAGCTCAGGTTTTCGAGCTGAACTATCAGAAATCTTTTTCTGCTGATAAGCATACAAAATCTCGAAAACAATGAGTCTTCAGTCACAAATTCAAAATGACAAAGCAATTATTCATGCCAAACTTAGCGAAGTTTTAGTCGGAAGACCTTAGACTGACTTATTTTTAAGATCACACATGCAACCCAGCTCAGACGCCTGGACTAAGGTCTGTGCCGATGTTGGAAAGCCTCGTAGGCTGACGTGGATGTAATGAGATTACTGCTGGCAGCATCACGGCTGACTGTGCGGAAAAGCTGAGCCATCTGTGTACTGCAGCATAGGATGGGTGAGATCTGTCTTTACCATCTCTCGGAGGACAGAGGGCAAGTACGGTGGAGACATTTCATTTGCTTTTTTTTTTGAGCTCTGTAGGGGGTCCTGACAAGCGTGAAATCGCGGAGACTGATTGACTTCACTAGACTGTGTGTGTGTTTATTTATTTGTTTGTGTGTGCATCCTTTCTCTCTCTTCCGTTTTTCTCTCAAGACGCACGCGCACACACATATTAAAACATGTTTAAAAGCCTCATGTAAATTATATCTAGAACTACTCACAAGATGTGCTTGTAAGTACTGGGCAAAACCTAAGCTTCTTAAAACCGAATAAAAACCTATTTTCGTCACCAGCTCATTTGTCACACGAGACATAAACAAATCTTTTAATGCATTAATAGCGACTGACTTTCGTTTCCCAAGTTTCCACCATTTGTTTCTATCTCTGTTTTCCATCACTTCACATTTCTTGATTCGACTAAGATAGTGACTTTCTGATGCATATTACTGTCCATTGATGGATTGATTAATGTCCCCAGTGGCTCACCCAAGCCCTTCGTATCAGATGTTTCGTCTGCTTTTTGCAGTTTCAATCGTAAGGGTTATTTCCCGTATGGGACAGATTTCGCGACCTCGGGGGACAGGACAAGGAGTGGGGGACTTGTCGGTCTGAGAAACGTGTCGAAAATAATTCCAACAGACTTTTCGAGTTTTCATTTCGTCTCAAAAGTAAAGGTAATTACATCAAATTTAAGACTAAAGTAATTTTGTTCTCAGAGGAAAAATAGTTATTCTCACCTCCTCTCTCTCTCCTCCTTCCTGCTTCCATTCACACACACACACACTAGCATGCAATTAAGTTTGAAAATTATTTTTTCTTATATTTCTCTCTCTTATTTTATTTGTCAATCTACCCCTCCTTTTTTTTTTTTTTTTTTTTTTTTTTTTTTTTTTTTGATAAAGGTGGTACCTACCCCCATCACTAATTCCCTCGGCCAAAAACGTAGCAGCGTGAGATTACTTGTTAATATTGAAGACAAATACTCTAAGAAGACACTAAATAAAAAGAAAACTCGTTTCAATTTTGTGTATGAGTATAGATTATGCATCAAGCTATGAGGACCTCTCAACTACTCATCTGTATGCATGAAACATATAAAAATTCCGTTCAACAAAAATTTGTTATGAATATGTTTAAATGTTGCATGACATAATCTTTTTAGCAGTTTTCTGACAGTACAAATAAAGCCTGTTTAATCTGTCTGTTCGTTAAATTCTATTTTGTAATCTATGTGTGTATTTCTTGCCCAATTTTTCTAAATTGACATTTTTCCCTCAAAAATGTTTTTTCCGTATCACAGAAATCCTGTCATTCTATAATAATAAGAAACAGAAATTTCACCAATCTGCGAGTTTTTTCCTCTCGCTAAAGTTCTCACAAAGCTTCATTAGTGAGTTTGGCACATTTTGCCGAGCTCCAGCCTCGGTGTTCATTTTGCTCGTTTCAGTCCCTCTCAATATTTCTTTCCCCGTGGCAGGAAGAACGGAAGACAAGAAAACAACGGCGGCTGATTCCTCAATAAAAAAAAAAGCCAATAACGAACTTCTCCCTGTTATTCGTGACTTGCGGGGTTTCTGACAGCATCGTAATTTGAAGCAGAGTAGAAAGAGGGTGTCTTCCCTACAAGAAATATTTTTAATTTTTTTCAATTATTATTATTATCATTTTTGAGAATTTATGGCACGCCTTTGGAAAGACCCGACAGTCACGCACAAGGAAAGGAAGAAAAAGAAAAAGAAACTCCTAGGAGAGGATCTGGGGGCATGAAGAATGCGGACAATGTGAACAATAAAAACATTTGTCACAAAAGGTAGATATGTTTGAAAGATGAAGATGCCCGAATGCATTCGTGTGCTATGTTATTTATATTTGTCATTATATTTTTGTCCTCGTGACGGTTCCATGAAGACATACACGTTGTAATGAAATAATCTTCTTAAGGTATGTCAAAGGAATCCGAAGTAGGTCTACCAGACTAATATATCAATCATTCATAAGGCAAGGCTCAGACACACTGGACGAGTGAAATTTGTGTATTAGCAGATTGGCGCCAACTATAAAGCCGCCATGATAGATGAAGAGAAAGTGAAAATCTCTCCCTCCCTCTCTCTTTCTCTATCTCTCTCGCTCTCTTTCGCTGGACGGTCGAGTGTCCGGCCTGGTGGAGACTCACTCAGTCTCGGATGCACTCAAGGTGAAAGTAATTTCAGGGTACCAGGATATAATATCGGAATACGACAGCTCCATCTGTTAATAAAGGGATGGATAATCACAGGTCGTAGTTGTTCATATCTGTCTGTCAATCAGCCTTCCTATTCATTATTCAGTATCACAGGCTTATTTATAAGAAAACAACGTAGTTTTAGAATCTGTTTATCATCATCGTCGTCATCATCATCATCAACGTATCAACATTTTTCTTATTAAGTAAATGACATACAAGTCTGATCAGCTGTGACAGTGAGTGGATAATAATTATACATTCACTTTATATATTCAGAGCTCGGACTAATGCCTGTCATATTTCAACATCTGCTTCATATCTAGCAACTAAATTGCAATCTACGTACCTTACCTACTACACTTTCAATCTTTTCTGACAATTTCCGAGGTTTTGCCCACCGTCATTCACCCTAATTTCCATAATAAATGAAAGCCACATACTAGATTTCACCACAGACACTATGTATTCAAACTATCTGTGAAAAAACTATCTTGACAGTTGCCTGTGGCTTCTACACTTCCAAATGCTGTTTGTCTGCTCAGCACCAAAGTCGTACTCAGACCGGAATTCCATTGGGCTAACAACCAAGACCACTATGTATGCATCTGACTTTTCCTCTCCTGATAAGGCAGCCACCCTGACGCCGATACATCACAATGGACCCCGAAAACTTTTTGGGCTTTTTGGTTTGAAAAAAAGTGCATGTGAGAGAGAGAGAAAGAGAATGTGTGTCTAAAAGTACGGCCAAGCAAAAAAAAAAAAAACTGTCCTGAGTTTTTTCCCGTCTGACAGCATTGCTTTCTCTTTCTCTCTCCTGCCTCTGCTCTTCCTGTCTGTGATCTTTCTTTGACGCTTTGGATGCAGCTTCTTTCACCTGCATGAGTGGCACATTCCTGCTTCTCAACTATTCCCAACCATGTTCTTCAGAATTTCCTTTCCTGCTACTTCTCAACGATACCAAATAATCTTTTTGAGTTTTGCATAATGTTTGGTTTTTTTTATCATATTTTATTGTTAGATGAGCTCTCTTGATAAGTCACGAAGCTACGGTCTTACTCTCCACTCATTGATGGCACTGATGACATTATTCCATTTATTGCTTTATTTCATATATGAGTAATGGTGGACCATTTTATAGACTGGCATGCTGATGTTTGCTGCACCAAAAAAAGTAAATAACAACCTAGGTGTCTTTTACTCCCATCCAAGTGTCGAGCTTGAAGACATGTCACATCTTTCTTCACACAAAACTGCACGAAACACTAAATCATCAAAAAGGAAATCCAGTCTAGCATTTTCCTCTCAAACGATTGGCTAAAACTCGTGAGCATATATTAGCAACAAAAATGCTGTTATAACGAAATCCCACATTTCTGAATTAACATGTTGACTTTAAAGCCATAATTTTTATGTCTGCCTTGAAAATGAAAGAATTTGAGTGAATGAAGCCGGAAACTTCAAGTAAATGTACGAGTGGCACGTGTGTGGTAAACAAAAACACTAATGGAAACAATAACATTCAACTATTTGTATACAAATAAAAGACTGCTTCTCTACTGTCATCTACAGAGGTAAACTATGCCTAGATTTGCTAAAAAAAATTTTCTCAATCCTTCTTCATTTGTCACGTGTGTTACAGATGTCTGAAAAATCCCTTTCCCTTTTATTTTCTCCTCCCTTATTTCCCATATTTCGCTAGTTCTAGTTGACAGCAAGTCTATGGGATGCACTGTAACCTGCTTTGCTTGTGATATTTAGAGCTGGATGTGCGCTCTCTGGATTTCATTGTGCAGAGCAGAATAATCGGATGAAAACATCTGATCACTCACACGAACTTGACGGCCAACAACAAATTCCCGAAGCAGATCCCTTGACATAAACTTATCAATTGACTGGCTTTTTATCGTCAAGCAAGGCAGGAGTGGTATGTGAAAAGGCAGTGAGCTTTGCAAGTATATCAGTCCAATTTCTCAGAGGAACCTTAACGATGCTCTGTTCTAACTTTATTCGCGAATAAGAATAAACTGTAAAAATGTGTCGGTTAAAGGAAGCACCAGAAATATAAACCCAAGAGGAACGTTTCACTCGTATTTATTCTCAAACTTCGCGAATGATATTGACCAAAGTTCCTCTGTCTCACACGACTGCCATTAAATCATTGGTTTCTGAGACCTTTACAAACAACTTTTCCCAAACTTGACCAAATATTTGCCTGAGTTAAAAAGACTTTAAGGTCCTCTCCCACTCATACATTGATGTCCTCTTTTTTTCTTCAGTAGAACATTACTGCAAGCCCAGTTAAGCCTGGATTAGCTTATCCCAGGTCTTTCCAGCTAACACGATGCCCCTGTGTATTCTCTCTCTCCCATATACAAAATTGCGGTCAGTGATGGCTCGTCTTTGTATTTTGCTGTGAATATATTCCAAAGCTCAGAAACAACTCTACCTAATCTCCTGCTCAATTTTTTCCATCAGTTTTACTCGAGGCTCAAGTTATGTCCTTGATCCTGTTGCAGCCTGATCTCTCAAGATTTTCCCAATCTCAGTCATCAGAAGATTCAATCATTCGGTCAGGAGAACTATCATCCTGTCAATTAGAAGCATTAACCTGTCATCATGAGTTGACCTTTTAGCCTCTACGACATCAGATTTCTCACTCTGTTGGCCATCAAACCACTCAACCTATCAATTATCAAAATCGTCATCCTTTATCGGCACGGCCTTATCCAGTCTCATCGCCTCCTACCCACCTATCCTTCCCCCAGTTTACATCTGTCGACAACATTTAATGAAATCTGCCGCGAACTAAATTAAAAACACCATGATTTCTATAATGTCGGTTTTAGCTGTGCGTCCGGTTGAAGATGAAGGTATAAAAAGAAGCGCTGTTAATATGCAGAACCTGATGTTTACTTTTCTTTGATAGAAGGTCATCTTCGGAAATGAACGCAGTTTCGAAAGCACATTCGTAAATATTCTTCATTTTATTAATCTTATTTGTGTTAGTAACATTAACGCTTCCCCCCTTTTTAAGAGAACTTTCATAACCTCCTACTCCCTGATCATCAGGCGGCTTCCGTATTTCAATTACCCTTAGTCTACTTAATTCCCAAGGTAACCTGTGTCGGAAAAGGGTAGAGACCGGACAAAGTCAGGTCCACCAGTCCACCAAGTCACAGTAAGATTGGGCTATTGGACTAAAAATATTTGTTTTAAAAAAGTCTCTTCATGGAAACGTAGACTCGAGACAATCCAAAAATGGTAATAGTGGAGATGTTGACTAAGCAATTTGACTCATGACCGCTGAAGACCAAAGCAGCAAAAACATTCCCAACTTGACAGCTGACATGCTCTTTCCAAAACAAAAAGCAAAAAGTCAGGTTTCTAGAATGTTAAAAAAAAAACATTGAAAGGAAAATTAGCACACACCTTTTAAGAACTTCATCAGCAATCGCCTGCTTTATCCCCACACAAATGATTCATCAAACTGTCAGCTGTTGCTTGACAGGCAGGGCGAATACGAAAGAATACTTGTACAGCAGGCGACCGGCGGCAATGAAAAACATCTTTAGCAATGATGTAGTAATAGTACAAGGAGATTTTAATACTAGAGTAAGCAGCAGGAACAAAGTAAGAGAAAGTCTTACGAGAATGTGTCACGGTGATGTATCGCCAGGAATGATATATAGCTTACCCTCGAGAAAAATAACCCTGGCACATAAAACAGTGCGCGGGTATTTTTCTTTTGAATACCCTTTTGTCTCACACAGTGCAAGTAATGCACACCCTGGTCAGCTAAGGAAATACGGGAGCAGTAAGAATACTGTGCGGGACAATAAATAATATATGTGGACATAAACCTAGGCCATGTCATTATGAGAGAGGAAAAAGAAGCAATCCAAAATAAACAATGTTAAGACTCCAGGGAATGATGTGATCTACCTTCACAGGTTAAATCTCAGGGTAGAAGAAATCCCAAAGGTGATTTGCAATTTTCCGGAAAATATCAGAACCAGAAGAATGGAAGAAGGTTATAATCGTTATACTGCCAATGGGTGACTTAGGGGACTGTATTAGTGGCGAGGTATAACCCACAAACAGTCTTCAAAGGAATCACTTTCACAAAGGCTTCCCTTTTCAACAACAGTAAATAAAGGAAAGCCATGTAGGTATCATATGTTCACCTTGAGCAGATAATATAACAAATCACAAAGAGAAACAGAAAATAACAGATGTACTAAGCGTTCTGTACACAAATACTCTAGTGGTTTGTAACAATTTCAATAGTACAACTGTCAGACAGGGATGAATTGTGTATAGTGTTGCTTATAAAACAAACAACAAAAGAAAGGAACAGAGGAATCCCGGTGGGCATGAACACATCCAAGGTAGCCTTTCTTGTGCATGGCGCCCGTAAGTCCTCGAAGACGTGGACAATGCAGATGGCGTTGTAATGGTATCCAGAGGACACATGAGATCACGGAAAATAACAACAATCAAACCAAAACTACATAACAAATAGGACTTAAATTATTAACAATAAGTGCAGATACAGAAATTAATATCAAGAACAGACTCGTTATGGCTTTGCAATGCTAAAAGCCATCTGGACGTCCAAATCCAAAATACAAAAAATAAGTTTTCAGTCAAAAATGATTTGGAGAAGTATACCTGGAACAATATAACTATCATGCTAGCAGACAACATAAGCAGGCCTCTAGAAGATGTGGTATGTACCACCTAGATACAAAAAGGACCAAGTAAGCTAGCTCAAAGACAAAGGTAAAACTTAAATTCTAATAATCTAATGCATCAAAGATCTGAACTTTGGTCAACATTCTGAGCCAAGTCCAGAATTGTTTGCAGATAAATTATCAACAATTTTTGGCACTGCAACAAGAAATATTTCCAAATCTGCTTTTTACTAACCTGCACTGCAATACATATCTTTATTATATTAACTGCAAATTACCTCATTATGTGTTATGTAATATAAAAAACGCTTTTGATTATATTTGTAGTCGAATGTCTCTAGTGTTCTTACCCTTTTTGTACTCGTCGAGGACAATGCATTACATTAAAGCGTCCTCCTTGCTTTTTGACCAAGAGGTCCATTATTTCCCTTTCTTCGATTTCCCTTATTTCCTGTACCGCAGCAAAGAATCCGATGATGGCTCCCTTGTGTGCGTGTTCCTACGGTCTTCAGCACTGCTCCAACTTTAATCTGGTTTGAAAGCAACAGCTGCGGCTCGAAATCATAAAACATGAGGATGAATGCGTGTGATTATACTGTAATTAACTCTCCTTATGCACGTTTATTCTTAAAAGCGAGACCGGATCGCAGTTTTCTTGAAAATGCAAGAGTCCATGTGTGGTTATTTATTTGTTAAATTGCGCGCTGAGTGAGGCATAAAACATAGATGGTTGGATGCTGTAAACTTGTCCAGCCAGAAACTTCTAGCCGGCCTGCAGTATGCATTTTCATTGGTCCCCAGAGTTCAACGAGCGTTTTTGCTGGTTCCACATAAGTTTACCCACCAGAACTTTGTTCTCTTTCGATTTTCAAGCACTCGAGACATGTCTAATGACTGATCGTCGCAGCCCGAGTTTATTCTTTCTGTCAACTCTTCCTGGTACCCATGCATCCTGGGTGTCAAACAAGTGCTGTAGCCTGTCATGATGGAGAGCCCCGAACACTTCATCGTCAACCTTTGCCCTCAGACTAACAAACCCTGAAGATGCACACATCTGATTGTAGCCAGACAGCCAGGACAGCAGTTATTTTCTTTATCATGTCTGCAAAATAATTTGTCGTTGGACATTCTCTCTAAGCGTTAAGAATCTTAACTCACATTTTCTCACCTAAAAAAATTGTTTCAGGAAGACTTTAAACCATTATAAAGAGTATCTGTCATTAACAATAGCAAGTGATTTCGAATTAATAACTCGTCCGTTTGGTAATGGGGAGGAGAAGACGAAAGAATCCTTCAAGTGTCTGTAGACTGTGAACCTGTTTATCCAGTGAGCATCACGTGGGAAAACGGGAATGAACGGTTTGTGCTGTTGAAGATGGTCTTTTATTTTTAGCGACAAGGTCTTGATTAATACTAATTATTCACCCTCAGACATGGTAACCCTACATCTGACTTGCACACGTGCTATGCTTGTGTTGTCACAGTTTTTAAATCATGATGTGCAGATGAGACAAGTTTGTGCTTGTATAAAATTTCCGACTACACTGCACTGAAATCTCAGGCTGGGGTACACGAGTTTCTCGCTGGATGAAAAGAGATACCCGCTCACAGGCCTCAGTATCCAGGGCAGGGTGGGAACGTCAGAGCAAAAAAAAAAAGATAAAGCATTCATACCAAATTAATTCTTCCGCAGTTTGGCTTTGATCGCAACAGTTTGCTTGCACAGCATCATGTTACTAGCCATTTAGTGGTGTGGACTCCATATCATGTGTTGTGTGCTCGTGAGCTCTCATTGCCTACTCCCCTACGCAAATCCCTTTATACCTCTATGTTCCTACCCCCTTCTCTCTCTCTCGTGTCCCTTTGGTTAGAGAATATGCCCAATGACCACATTATATTTAGGTTAACATTCTATGAAAATGTCCTTTCGCATATAGATTGCTGTTGAACACTGTTTTGTATTGTAAAGATGCTTGTATCTCCCCCAAGTCGTATTAACCATGAGTCACTGACATGAGAGATGTCATGTCTTTCTTTCTCTAACTTTCTATAAGGTATTTTAATTCCTCCCTTTTCTCTACGTTTGTGCTCATAGAAACGACCGCTGATTTGTCAAAAAGTATTATCCTTTACAAATACTTGTGTCGTGGTGCTGCTGATGATGGGGAATGGAATCTGCCAGCTACTCCAATGGTTTCCGATTTCTTCAACTCCGAGTTGTCCGCGGGCTGCTAAGTTTCTTTTAGGATGGAAACTATAGCAGTAACAACAAACGCATGGGATGCTCTGAGTTCTTGCGGTCTGTGTGATATCCAGACTTTTTCATGTTTTCTTTCTATTTTACTTTGTTTCCTGACGGCGAAGATTCAATCACTTTGACAGCGACTGCAATTGCCGCTGGGGCTCCTACAGCACAGTTTCTGGGTGTACAGCAAAGAAACTGCTGCAGATATCGCTTTCTTCTCCCTAAAAAGGTCGTATTCTTCTTTCTACATTGATGATTCAGCAGGGGGATTTGTTGACAATATTGTAACTTTTTATCGCAATTATGTTGTCATATTATGAAATGCTTAAAACCCATTACAGTTGCAATTACAACATTTATTTTTATTGTAGGTTTTTTGTTGTCTGTCTGTCTCTGGATTTTCACCTTACGTTAAACTCGCTCTTGTCGTTTGTTTTCTTAAGACTGCCGCACAGACCTATGGGCGCTCGTTAACCTGTCATATATTTACTTGAGCCCGGTAATTAGCCATTTAGCGAGTGCAAGCTGACAGCCTTCTCACACACAAGGACCTTCACCAATGCCCCTCGATGGCGCTCGAGTGTAACCTACTTCAGTCGCCTGATGACATGTAACCATCTTTAGTCTCCTGATGAATGGAATGCCTGAATGACCGTGCACCAACGACTCCCGCCAAATCCGGCAACCATTCCGGAAGCTGACGATAAATGATCTCCCCTGTCCGACGATAAGCGTTGATTGGCTACCACGTGACCGCTGTCTGCGTGTGGTTTTCAAGTGCCATTCGATGTATCGAGTACTTGAATAATGTCCGCCTGAGTCTCTAAGGCCGAACTTTCTGTGGTCTGCACACACTTTTCGATTTGATGGAATGTTTCCTGAATGTTTCAACGATCTTGGTTCCTTGGACAGAGGACAATGAAGACCTGCACTGAGCCATTAAAATTATCAATTAAATCATATGTTTCTTGGACATGTCAAATTCTCGGTTAGTTTACTATCGGTGACATTGTCTATGTTGACGTCTACAGTTTGTTAATTACTGTTTATAATTCATTAAAATTCATCCCATTTTTGTTTTTAATATTATGATTTTTTTTTTTTACTTTTTCAGAGCTTTTGAAGACATTTTTTCCTCCTTTTTTCGACAGTTAGGGGATGTCCTGATCCCTCGCTCAATTCTGAAAACAATCATGTGAACAGATCAGCAGCGTCTTTAAAAAAATATTTTGCAAGGGTTTTTCTGTCGCCCGACAGGTGGCTTGCTTTTGAAATGCTTTCGATCATCGGCTGAAGACATGGAGCCACACAGATAATAACACATTCTACAGACTAGGAAGTTATACTTTCGTTTATGTGTGCGTATGTAAATGCGTGCATGAATGTGCACTCCAAGCCATGTCATTTCAACCTGGCACTAAAACTATCCACCAGAAAACTAAAGGCACCTACTTGAGAAAATGAGCTCTCGGAAATGGAATCGTTTTTCATAATTATGAAAATGTATTAGCTTTGCCAAACATTGATAGCATTGTCAAACAAACTATTTTAAGGTGAGAGATTTGATTTATGTGGGACGTGGCTGGTCTTTAGTTGCATTCTGCTACAGGTATGGTGCAGATACACCTGTAATATAGAGCCTCGAGTAACGTGCACACACCTGAAGCCAACAAAGGTAACACACCACAATCCAATATACATAGACTTATAAGCTGTATTTGCTACCTTTAAGTCAGCTTTGATTGATGCTAGTTTGTCTTATTTGGTCTGGAGAGTAGAAGCAATGTACCATTGTAGAATACTGAATATTCTTCTACCTGTGTAGATAAAAACGGAAGAAAAGGTGGAATGTTTAGCAATGGTGTCACCGAGTATGAATAAATAAAAACAGAGAAGTGGTACCAACAACAGTTGTGGTGATGATGGCGGTCGATGGCGACTCTGATAGAAGTCAGTACCGACAACCCAGTAAAGTCACAATATTCCTGTTGCTGCTGTTTGTGATGTACTCATTGTCCTGTTTCTGGTGCTTCTTTTAGCTGTTGGTGATGAGGTGTGGCAATGTTATTGTGATTGCTGTCAAAGTGTGAGTTGGATTTCATCGGTTTCTCTCGGCTCGCTATGTAAAATATTCATGGCTTCCTGTCCTCGTTTGCAACTTTAACAAGAGTAGAATCTAATCTTCTCTGAGAGCAAGATGGCGTGGAAAAAAATAACTCTTGATTTATTTGGAATTTTTCTCCGGCAATCATCGAATTTGATCGCTCCTAGAAAATTATTTTCCGAAACCACTTGCGAAAGGTCGAGCAGAGAGACGAGTTTGATTGGTACACATTTCGACGGTCGATGAATCTGACTTAAATCTTCCCTGATTTATATCCCAAAAAAATTGTTTACATGTTTTCTTGCTCAGACATTTCTTGCCTGCAAGCTCGAGGCTTTTTTATTACAATATTCTTTCCAGGGCTACAAGACATCTACCAGAGTCTCAGAGAATGTCAGTATGCATCTTGTGTGTCGTGCCATATCTCGGTTGCTGAAATGGTTCTCTTCTTTAATCATCTTCACCTGTCCGGGTCATTAAGAGCAACACTAGCCAAGCAAGCGTCCTTTCAAACAACTATGGCTCCATATAAATATTAAAAGACTAGGGACAGATTACTCAGAAAACAAATCACTAATGTGTGTAAAAAATAAATCCACATTTCCGAGTCCCAGAAACATTAGATGATCTATAGAATACTCTGATGCTCAGTAAATACTATTAACCAAACCAAACATGAAAGGAGCTTAAAGTGACATTAATCTTTTGTAAAACGCTGAATAAGGATATTTTCAGTTCAATCACATTCGATTTTACATATCGTAAGTGAAGCAGGAAATTAAATATATTAATTCACCGATATTTATATTCGTGATTGTTGCTGTGCATTTTTATAAACGACATGTGTTTGTGTCTATATACTGTTCAGTTGACAGAGACTTAGGCGAACAGGTTCACAGAAATAATGGACTACCCAGTGAGCAAACAAGCAGGTGAAAGAATGTCTGAGTTATGAAGAGATAGAAGAGATAACCAGAGAGGAGAGAGAGGAGGTGTAAGAGATAATGCAGTTGAAGAAAAATTTTCACGACAGTCTTAAAACTGAAAGTTTGGCAACAACAGATGTAGGAGTGCCTTACCCAGAGCTAATAGCTTTGTTGGGATGAAGACAGAAAAAAAATAACGAAAAAGATGAGTTCATTAAGTAAACAACTGTCTTTGGCAACGAAATTGCTAACAGCTCCTTCCATTTGTGAGGTGTTTCCGAACACTTCAAACACTTTCTACATAATTGTTGTCATCAAGATTGATTGAAAAATGCTCGGAAGAGAAGCTGCAATTTTTCCTTTTTTCTGTTTCAAGAAAAGACGTTCCTTAAGAAGGAAATGATCTCACGTGTTAAATAATCTTTGAACTTTTTTTAATTTCCTTGCTAATTTTTTTTCTTTGGTTTTATCTTTGTCTCCCTGGGTCTGCGTGTGCGTGGTGTGTGTGTGTGTGAGAGAGAGAGAGAGATAGAGAAAGTCTATTATCTGTTTTAGTTTTTGTGATTAACAAAAAGGTAAGAGAAACACGCAAACAAATATTGTAGACTGTTTCTTAGCAGAGAATTGTAACTTTTATGAGCATAGCTGGAAGTAGGTCTACAGTTATGTTCATCAACCTTAACAGTTAATTAACCTTACTAAGCATCTTTATCTTGCCACTAGCTTTATTACATATCGTTATCCTCCTAAAACTGAAGATTCTTTCAGAAATAAAATTTGTTTTCTTGCATGACTGACTGACTGTCCATCACTCCATACTTTCTATTTGTCTGGTAAAAGATGGAGGACGATACCTAACTGGCTAGCTGCCATAAAAATTGCTCGTTAACGTAATGTTTGCTCATACCTTTCCACTCATAATTTTTGTTTGTTTGTTTCTGAGGATGTGTCGATGACTTTATTTCTTTGCATTATTACAAAAAAATGTCATAATTATAAGCAGGGCATAATGCCCTGGGCTTTAATACAAAACCTGCCGAATGTTTACTTTAGCTGTCACTTTTGAACAGCGCAAAAATGGAGATCACTCGCTCAATGTGTTAATATAAGGCTATCGATCGTACAAAATCAAACAACAAACATTCAGCCGATGGGAATGATTTGCAAATGTTTGAATGCCGCTTTTTGGCAACACTACCCTTCACGACATCACGTCTTTGCAGTTGGGGAAGTGGAGAGTCCACGTCCAAATAACTGGAACCTGATAATCATTGCATGCCGACCATAAAGGCAGGTTCCTCTGGCTTCCACCCTTTTATTCTTATCGTCATTGCTCCGCACCCCGTAGATGCCGAGTTCTGACGAACAGCTGGAGGCGACTTTGGATGGTTTCAGGTCGTGAAGACGCAAAACCGGTTTTTGGCAGCAACATTCTGGTGTGGTGTGGTGTGGTGTGGTGTGGTGTGGTGTGGTGTGGTGTGGTGTGGTGTGGTGTGGTGTGGTGTGGTGTGGTGTGGTGTGGTGTGGTGTGGTGTGGTGTGTGTGTGTGTGGGTGTGGTGTGGTGTGATGCCTTTAAAGTTATTGTGCTTTATAATTCTTAGTAGAAGCTATGTTTACAGTTCCTTTCTTTACAAGTGCTATCATTTCAGTGTAGAATATGTTCTACAAACAAAGATAGAAGACATTTGGTTATTCCATTCAGGAGTTCACCAACGACGGAAGGTCTGAGTAAGATAATTGTATCTTTTCTCTCGCGGAAAATAAAAGGAAGGAGCTGTTCCTGCCTTGACCGTAGAATTCGTTTAGGGATTCCATGATCGATGTTCTTTGCAATAAGTAATTTCCTCAGCGACTTTCTAAAAACGGCCGTCTGTTTTGTTTTTTTTTTTTTCTCTTTTACTTAACCTCGCCTTGGGAACCAAGGCAACGAGTGCATTCTAACGGCCAAGAAATTTTCATTGGCACCAGACTTCTGTTATCTACTCTTGGAAAGTTTAAGCCACGTTGATATCTCAGTGAAGTTCCACGAGGTGCATACTGTGTTTTCCTTCTGAGAATACATATCAATGTGGTTTAATGTTTCGTATGGTGTTAAGTCTGAAATCCCCTCGGAGTTAGAAGTAGGGTTAGATACTGTCGCGTTCAATTACGAATAAATTAAGACTAAAATATCTAACATTTTATCATCTGGAGAAAGGAATAAGCTTTAGGTTGATGTCAAAAACATGGGAACTTTTGATTCCAAAAAATGCCCCTAAATTAACTGTGAAAAAAATAAACATCGATTTGTTATGGACGCAAAATGCACTTTGATTAATATTGATTTTACAAGATACTGAAGTCAATAAAGTATAACAGTAGTAAATATGTTGCTCAGAAAATATCTCTCACGTGTCGAGATCTGCTGTTGAAAAAAATTGGTGTAGCCGGGTTGTGCTCCAATCAATCGCCCCCATGATGACTATCGAGATCGATGTAGAGGTTTGGCAGGATGTTTCATTAGTCACACCGTTCTGTTTAAGAAGGATTTCGGGGAGTTCACACACTTATGTTTTGCAGTTCATTTAGTACGAAAAGTTCTGTTCGAAAATGAAACAGACTAGAAGAAAATGAGTTGCCGTATAGAAGTTCGTGTCGTCTTTACAAGATTTACTTGACAAATGTTGATAGGACATATTTCTCTTCATCACCAGTCTCATACTGAGGCACAACTATAAATCTACCAAATGTCACAGACTATATGACTTCCACCGACAACAGGAGAAGTCGGATGTATTGTTAACACCGTGTCAGCAGGACAAAATTTTGCAGATAAATTGGTGAGAAAAGCTTCTGGAAAACAATATAAATAGGTTTTGAAGAAAGTAAGACTTGGTTCCTGATCGGCAGCACATGACAGGCATCATTAAATAGCAAATGTCTCAACTGGTATTTTAGAAGCTGCATTCTGAAGGAATATCACGCATTGCTATTAGTTCTGATGGATCAGACAAGTTTTCTTAAACCTTGTCTTGAACCTGAGAGGGGCGAGCCTTCAGGTTATCTTGGGCTGTAGACAATCTTCCCACAACATTTTTTTTCTTGCAATATTTGATGATGTATCACTATTATGTCTCAGACTGTCTCAGCTGGCTGTCTGATAAAACCAACAGTCCATGTATTACACTGGCCATATATCGCATTATATCTCCAGATTCTGCAGCTTTCCAGTCTTTTGGGAGAACACCAGAGAGAACGGATTTTTCTGGTGGACATTTTTCAGAGGGCAGAGCTTTGACATTTGCCAGTTGCCAGTGATGGCAGAATATGTTAGGTTTTAGATGTTATAGCTGAAAATTATGAAGTAGTTTAAAAGTTGTGATTTGTGAGCACTGTCTGTCTGTCTGTCTGTCTGTCTGTCTGTCTTCCCCACCTGTCTATTTCTATTTCTCTGTCTTTCTCATTGTATTGATGTCTATCATTATTTCTATGTGATTAGGAATTGTCTTTACTAAAAGAAATTGCAGAAAATAAAAAATGAACACAGTTAACTCCATTCACCTTTCAAGAACACATTCTGTTTGGTCTTCGGATAACTTCTGATTAAGTAGTTCCGGATCGCTTCTCCGACGCCCGGTGACCGTTAACCGGAATGTCACGCCAGTCACACAGACGATAACTGTCCGGAGACCGTCCGCCCACACATGCACCTGACATCCACTTAACTCCACGGTGAAAATAATCAAACTTTGAGAAGTTTAAATGCGATCTTTCCTTTCCCTTCCCGGAAACCAAGCTTCTCCTAACTCCGGTGCTGTTCGGCACAAATCCTTTCTGACGATAACGGCGACGATTAAGTGTGGTGTACGTGAAGGCTTTCACAGTGAAGTGTGAATTCCACTTGCACCGAGATGGGAGACTAATGATGATCAAAGGTATCGGATGGCCGGCGGCACCGTACATATGTCCGTTAGTTTGCCGCTGACTGTCGTCGGTGTGGAGTGATGGCGGCTCACCCGGACACCAACAGCACCTGCTAAGACGATCCTGAAGGGACTAGAACAGGAAGGAAGGAGTAGAGGCAGACAAAATATGAAATGGGCGGACAGCACATAAGAGCAGACAGAATGTTTATTTGAAGCACCCTGAGGACAGTAAAGAACCAGCATGTGGTATATCTAAGTACCCCTGAGACCAAACCGGGTTTGAGGATGAATATACTGCTGCTAAAGAAGTTGAAGTCGCGGTTAAGTAGGACTATAGGAGAGTACCAAAGCGGACTTGGCTATTTTTGCATCGATCAGAGGATGGTGACTGCATGCAGGAAGATTCTTCATTTGTTGTTGTTTTCTGTTTTCTAGCATTCTAGATTTTGATAGGAGTCATTCTCAAGGAAAAGTGTGTTTTCAGTAGGATTCAATAGTAGGTAGGGGCGGATATGGAAAGGGAGAGAGTTCCATTATTTCGCTGTACAGTAACTAAAAATCTTGTGGCCATATGTTGTTGTTCTGGCTGAGAGGAATAGTTAGAACACGGTTGTCAGACGAAGAGCTGAGTTGTCTGGACAGGAGCCAGCAAAAACAAATAAAACAGCATAGACAGTTTGTACTGAATGCGATAATGTAAGCTTGATGAGTGCAAGTAGTCTTCTCTTTCTCTCGTTCGTCTCTCCATCCAACCCCAACCCCCCAACAAGAAAAAAAAAACAAACAATAAAACAACTGAGGAATCCGGTCAAGACATTTCTGTTCAAGAGACAGACCGCCAGCCCGCACACCTCCATTTGTGAATAACTGGCGCATCGCGTGAAGCTTGTAAGTTAATTAGCGCGAGAGGAGCTGACGCCATTGTGCTGGAGGAGCTCTGCCCGCCATTCAGTGATTAACCTCCCCGACAACAAGTGAGGGAGCCAAGCTGGTGGTGGGGGATGGTGAGTCAGGGGGGCACCTCCGCACGTCTGCATGTCGGAGAAGGTGCGAGGCTGTATAAATGCGAGTTGCAAGGGCGGGGGAAGGATGAGGCATCGGAGGATGGAGGCCAGGAGGGAAGGGGGAGTTATGGAAGCTGTCAAAAGAAGGTCGGAATTGGCAATTTCCTTTGGGACCATAATCTGGCCCTCGCTTGAACAGGGAAAAGGCTTCCAACAAAAATCGTTGCAGCTTCGCGGTTGTCTGTGTGTGACGAAGCTCACCAGCATCAAGATTAAAGGACCAGAGAAAGAATAATGTGCTCACTGGCGCTGACGCTCGCCACATGGACACCTGCTGAAGACGGTTGGATTCTCACAAGGAGTAGAGGTGGCGGTCCCTCCCATTGCATCAAATTTCTTATGACATACAATGAATGGACTGACTAAACAAATTCACACTAAAAATTAAGACATATCTAAAAACAAAAAATAATGAGTTAGTGCTAATGCGATCAAAACCATATTTTTACAAACGTGTGTGTGGAAGTGTCAGCTTTGGATACACTGCTCAGTCATAACCTTACAAGAATCAACAAAGTAATAATGGCAGGAAGGATAACTCCGCCATCAAAGTAACGATTTGTGACATTATCTCCCTTGGAAGGGTTAGAAAAAAAAATTGATTTCACAGTTTTGTCAGCGAAATGGTGAATCTGCGCCTTCCAAATGCCCGTGAAACATGCTAGGTGGTTCCGTACAAAACCAGCACAGATAAATACCAGATTAAATCAGCGGATGACAAAAAAAGAAAAAAAAAGTAGAGGGGGTGTCAGAAGACTTTTTTCTGCCGCTAATTACAGCAGCTTGATTTTGTAAAAGTTTCATACAGCACTGCGTTTATTTTTTTAGATTGTTGTCGCAACTTTTGTGAGGCTTCCTGTTCTCTTCTTCATAAGGTTCCTTCTTGTCTCGTTTTCATTATTTTTCTGAAAGACTTTCGACATCGGGTCTACGTAGCCTTCCTAAACGAAATGTCAGCCATAGAAATTGTTTTCCCCGCAGTTTTTCACCACAAAGCGGTTTCTCGGATTCTCCTGATCAATAACTCAATTTTGAAATCCATTTGACGAATAATTACTTAAAGTTCGTGACCTCTCGCACCCAGTATTAACAAAAGATGCTAGTAGACTGTGTGGGTACATTTAATTAGTCTGGAAAAAGGTATCAGCGTGTTAGTTAAAGTTCAAAGAGCAATACATTAGTCCAAGCTTCCCATCCCAGTCTCCTTTGGTTTCTTGTCATTTAATCTAGTCTTAAAGGTCATTCAGGAGCTGCGGTGTTCGTTTCTTGCATTTTTGTGTTTCTAATATTGACATTTATAACTAATATTGATGATTGAATATAATTCAGGCTAAGTTTCTCCAGGGCATCATTCTTTATTCTAGTAGAAATAGTGAACTTTGATAAATGAGAACAGTGACAAAAAAATGTCATTCTAGGCACTACATACATGTCGCTGCTTTTTTTTTAAAATAAAAGCTGTTATGGACTTTGAAGTTGGAAGGAAATAGGTTTAGAATGAAGCGGAATGCTGATTACCAAGTGCAGGACCTATAACGAATATTTAGTTGACAAGGCTAGAAATAATTTCCTATAAATAACATGTTAATTAATACGGAATGTCCTTTGTTATATACTGCGTTATTTCATGGAACAAAACTAAAAATTCTGACTCAGGTAAGAAAATATGTCTGTCCTTGCAGCACCCATTATGTGCTTCTGTCGGGTATATTGTAGGAATACGAGTATGACCATCTCAAGATTGACAAAATCACTTGGGTTTTTTTAAGACACTCGTCAACAATTCGAAAAGAAACTGTATACATCAGTGTCTCGACCACACGCCTACTTTATATCTCTGACGAAGAATGCCAGTTCCTGACGGGTCAGACGATCACTTTCGCAAAGCCATCTCATCTAGATTGAACCACTGCGCATGTCCTGGGTGTGGAAAATTAATTGCCGCGCCCCCTAGTGATTGCCGACCGTGTCAAGGAAAAATTACCCTTGTCCGTCTGGACCTACCACCCTACGGAACATTTCTTTGGTACTTGGAAGGTGATTGGTGCATTTGTTATTCCTCAAGCAATCAAAAACTGTTTGGACAGGAACAGTCTAGCCACACAATCAAACATAAGAAAATAGAAAGACTCGCAGACATACAAATATATACTGCAGAGTGATAATGAAACAAATGTCAACCATTTGGCACAAACACAGTTAGAGAGGTATAAAAGCACAAATAGAAGAAGGTAGAAGTGAGAGAAACAAAGAAATAGCTATTGAGACACAAAGAAATAACCCAGAAGCCAGTAAGAAAATCAAGAAATGATTGAACAGCCAGGGAGGAAATAGAAGAGGAATCATCAAGCCACCACAAGAGAGAAAATATTTTTTCTTTAGATTAAGGAGAAGGAATTTCATTTTGGCTAACTAGGTCCAAGTAGGATTTGCAGACCGCATTCGATTTACACACGCGAGACAAGCCCAACAATCCCCTGAACCCGGGAGGACAGTGCTTTTGTCCACCCGCTGACACATAGATAAAGAGGGAGGCACAGGCGTTGGAAAGAAACGATTTCAGTGTCGTCTGCTTTCGAATTATTCTTGTCAAGATATTTGCACACCACCCGCACGTCTCTTGACCATTCAGCATCGCTTCTTCAAAAAATGGACAGCGTTCCTAACGAAGAAAACTAAGTAAATTTCTTTTAATTTGTTTGTTTTGGTTTGGATTTTGTTTTTCTTTTTGGTTTTCGTTTTTATTTCCTTTTTTTTTTTTTTTTTTTTTTTTTGCTTTTTTTTTTTTTGTGGGTTTTCTTTTTTATGTTTTTTGATTTTGCTTTTTTATATGTTTTTCTCGGAGAATAAACGAACTACAGGCCTCAGAGATGATTGCTGCAAAATGATGAATATGCTCCCTCATTGGCGTCCTTTCTTATTATATTCCACTTTAACTTTTCCTAATATTATTAGTTTTACAACTTTAATCAGTTTGCGTACAAATCGGCGGTTAAATAAGCAAGGTTTGAAAGTTCAAAGGATGTGTTTTTTTTAGAAAAATAGCTTTATGTCAGAGCTCTGATTCGTGTTTAGCTTTCGTCAACGGGGGAGTGTGTTTACCAACGGATGCTCGCGCCAACGCCGCGTTGCAGACAAAAGTCGTAGTTGGGGAGATTCCGTGATGCAGTTGTCACTCATATGGACATCTTCAAATACTCAAAACAATTAGTGACTCCACATTAAGTCTTTTTACTGCAGCTGGGAAAGGAGTCGTCTGTAAAATATCAAGAATGTTGATTATCCAACAGTCCACCGAAGGCGTGATTTGACTCACACCCAGTTTCAGAGAAACAAATAGTTCTCCTGGCTAGTCATCGGTTCCCGGCAGGGGTTGTGACCAACAAACTCGCTATTTTCGAAAAATCGAAGAAGCTACCCCAAGCACCATTCCTACAGTTACTGCGCTATCTTGTCGAGAGTAAAGGTCCTTTCACACAGAGAAAATAACCCTTCGCTCTTATCGCAGTTTTAAAAGGGTAGTTTTCTCCTACCTCCGTCCCCAACAATCACAGACAACTACCACCGGACCTACCAACGAAGAAGCAACTTATGTGGTCTCAGACAAAATGATTGGCATCTTGAAAATCGGTCCATCTTTCTTTCTAGTCTGAGGTGGACTTGTTTCCAGACCTGTCTGATGAGCTGTGCAGATCGATTAGAACAATTAACCAGCTCTCACTCAATCACTGTTACTTGTATTCCGGCCACGATCTCAGAACAGTGCTTGTGTGTTTGTGTGTGTGAATGCACGCTCGTGTATGTGTAGTGCCCTGTTCGCATGCATGCCTTTGTATACGATAAAATACTTTTTTTCTATTTTGCATGATTTGTTTTCTTTGACTTTTAAACTTCATTTTTAAAAAGTTTACATTTTTATGGTTGTTAAAGAACGAACTCCGCCATTCCTCACTAGCATAACACTAGCGAGAGAGATAGGCTTCTGTTTTTGTTTTTTGTTTTTTTTGTTTTTGTGTTGTTGTTTTTTTTTGTTTTTTTGTTTACAATTTTGACAATTCGGACGTTCTGTCAATATTGTTTTAAAGTCTAATAATTTATAGTAATTGTTCAAGTCACAAGAATCTTTTATATCATTTTTCTTCAAAACGTTGAGCGTTCTTTTTTCATTAACGTCAGCAAATATAAATGTTAATAATTATTGAATTTTACTTTATTACCTTGTAACTGTAATAATCTTTGTTGACATATGGAAACAATAAACTAATTGTTCGCCATTATATAATAGTGAGCTGAAAGAAAAAAATTGTTTAAAGATATCTGTATGACGTCTGCAATAGAACAAATTACAGCGAATAAACAAATGTAATTTTCCCTTTCTCAACTTTTTCTTGTGGTCTGCTAGAGCTCAATCCAATTCTGTTTGCCACGAACATAAAATGTGATCAATGAAGAAAATAGGACTAATGTGACCAGACAAAAGAAAGTTGAACAAACACGCAAACAAACAGACAGTGAAGGACAATAAATTTTAAATACATAGACATAGTTTCATGTGTTTGCGCGCGTGTTTGATCGTGGGTGAGTGGGTTTGGGGAGTCCCTCTGTCTCGATGGTTTTAAAAAGAAAGACTTTGAAGGTTTGCTGTAGTCGTGAAGGCTTTACTTGTCGATTACGAGTGAAATACGAGAAGAAGATAATGCGGCTGGAGGAACAGAAAGACGAGACCATCTTGGGATATGAGCAACATAACACAGAATAGCAGAATCGATGAACTGATACAGACATTCACTTTATGAGCATCCCCTCGACACATCGAGTGACTATATGACAGTTAAATGCAGTAAACTGTTCAGTTATTTCGTCTGCGGCGGTTCCCAGACACCCAAAACACCAACTATGGTGGTGTCCACCTCGACCAGCAAAGTTTGAAAATACTTGTGGATGTTTTAAGCAGCAAACTTATGAAAGAGACCATTTTATGCTTTCTTTTTACTTGCATTTGTGTAATCCTCATGATGTTTACAAATACAGTCTTCTAACCTTCCTTCTGTATCTCTTATTAGCGTATTTATGGACAAAGATGGAGGGACCACCGGGAGAATTGGGACACTTCTGATCGATTCCAGGAGATGAGGCAGTAATTAAACATTTGTCATAATGTAAATCATATTGTGTGATATAATGAGATGTGGCTTAGTCAGCCGATCATGTGACTTATACAATATTGTAGAAGACTGTCAGTCTAAGAGCAATAAGAACCGGGGAAAAAAATTAAGAAGAAACAGAGAAGGATCGAGAAGAGAAAGAATGTCTGCCCTCCCTTCTGTATGTGTCTCCGTCTGTTTGTCAGACAAATGGTTGTCCTTCTAATTTCGTGCACCTTGCTGCCATGACAAAGACAAAGTGTGGAGGACACCTATACCAACATAAGCGGCTACTGATGCCAGAGAGATTTCTTGCCGGACTCAAGCTCCGGCTTTCCCATTCAGCGGAACAGATCCATCTTCCTCAGTCAGTCGTCTGGACGGGTGTTGTCTGGTGGCTCTACAATTTCCCCTGTCGCGGCATAGGACAGGCTGAATATAAAGAATGGCTCGGACCGAGGACACAGCCGGGTCCAGAGACTAGGTGTCTGTGCGGAGCGATACAGCTGTGACGTGCCGGCAACTGACGGCGCAAGGACATACAAAGGACAAGACTTGCAATGAAGTCTTCTTTGGCAGCTTTTTTGATTAATTCTCATTGTGCAGGAGCATGTGGCTCTGTCTTTGTGTGCTTAACTCGGTTTATCATCACTGTCATTGTCGATGTTGTCATTTAGTCATCACATCATCATAGTTGTCGTCGTTGTCGTCTTTTGGTATTGTCATTTTTCAAGTTTTGTTTGCTCAGTGTGAATTAATCATTTCACATACCCGCTTTAACTTTGTTTTTGTTTGCTTTTAAGTTTTTTTCTACCCCTACCTCTTCCACCAACCATATTCAGCGCCTCAGTCTCTCTCATCGGAAAAAATAAAGTCCATACCGGAAACACAATTGACAGAACGAATAAGCAGAGCAGACGCAAGGCCAATAGAGAAATAGGACGAACAAAGAGCAGCCAGTACAACCAGTCAAGCGAAATGGACGGTCGTAAATAGGAAGGTCATACAGAGAAATGACCCCTGACCCAACTCATTGAAGGAAGGTTGATCTGATGCCTCTCAGGGCGCCAAAGGGATACGAGGGCTCAAAGACTGTTGCCTTCTCTGTCTTCACGGAAGAGAGGTTGGTGTACCATAGCTCGTGTGCTTTTGAAGCTTTAGAATTCATCTTTTATTCTCCTACACCGCCGAAAAGAGCTTAATCACCTAATTTGATCAATCAGAAATTTGCAAAATATTTTCTTAGATTGTGTGATAACGCTGTCTGATTGCTTGAATGAAAAATAAAGGAAGAAAAAAAGACTACCCTGTTTTACATTTGACGTAGCCTTTCAAAATTTGACAAAGTAAAATTTAAAAAAAATATTAACTTAGGAGTCTAATGGACTATTTTATTTGTAATTAATATTTTTAAGACATTTGGTGAGTTCTGCTGCCACGGACTGTATCCCACACGTGTTCTTTCGGCACCCCATAATTGTGAATGGTTTCCCCATCTAGCTGTTATTTTCTCTTGGTGGTGTCAAACTAGCAGAGCTATGCCTTTCTGCCAGTGGCAGATTATAGCATCTTCAAAAATATTCTTCATTAACAAGTGAAAGCCTGGAGGCTCTAACCATTAATTGCATTGCAAAGACAACAAAAGGAGGCTGGACACATTGAGATAATATTTTCGAGTTAATTTTTTTGCTACAAAACATGCCCTCGAGCACAAACCCTGACAAAAAAAAATGTGTGAAAGCAAAAGCTGATGTCCTTTTGCTCTCTTTCTAAGATTGGTCCAACCTACGAGATTCCTGACAGTCTTCACCTCCAGTGACCAGTGAGTTTGTTGGTGAATGTATTCGTGCGTCCTTCGGTCATTCATTCAGTCACTCAGTCGGTCAGTCAATCGGTCAATGCAATCGTCTATTTTCCCTCTCTAACCACAGTCTTGCGAAGTTCATGATACGAGAGTCCAGGGACTGATTAACTGCAACATTATTTCCCTTCCTAGCTGTTGCGTATCGCCGACATGGGAGCAAGGCAAATAGTCTTCCCCTGAAATGATGAATGTTCTCCGGAAAGGAGAGTAATGAAGACATAACAGTGTCGACGTAGTGTTGTCAGCTGTGTACCAATCCTGTCATTCTTGGATGGTTAAAGCCAATGCAGTGGAAACATGGATGAGGCACACTGCAGGATACTGTTGTCCAGAATCTGGGTGAATGCTCTCATTCGTATTCCAAGACACGCGAGTACAAACATCCTCGAACAAAGAGTGTCACGTGACGTCAGGGTTGTCCACAGACACAAAACAAATTTTATCATAACTAAACATATTTGCTCTATCTCTCTAACTTGACAATGTGAAACGCATGCATTGGTTATTTGCTGACTACAGACAGTATAACAGTCGGGAACATAGTGAATGGATTCGTGGACGTCTTGCAATGCAATTACTTTTGAATATGCTGATGTTTGTAAGTTTATATCTCCCTCGTCTAACATTTTTTTCTACTCTCTATTTTCTACTCCTTATAACTTTCTCTCTCAATCTCTGGATTGCTATCTCTCTCACCTCTTACCATCCAGGCTCTTTCTCGAAAAACACATTTTATTTCGGTCTACCGTATTTTCTTCAGTGACCCTCCATCTTTTCTAGTCAGCGTGCAATTATCTCAGAAGATTGCAGTTTAAAAGAGGACAGCTGGTCTAAAAACTGCTTTTATTCCAGTGACTATTGTCCTAGGTCTGTTTTTCAATGAACAAAAGCGTACAACAAAAAACAGGAAAGCAGAGAATTTAAAGACGGGAAGTTTAAGATTTGTTTACAGCCAAAACTTTTAGGGCTGGCGGTTGTGTAATTTCATTTCGACGCTTCACCAGCATCTGCAAACACAATCACGGGTTGCTGCAAACCTGCGCGTTCATTCAAGCTCGTGCAAACACAAACACAAACACAAACACAAACACAAACATGCACGAGCAATCTCTCTCTCAAGCATATGCGTATAAATTTTTTTTCATAAATAAGCTTTTATACATATTACAAACTGAGCTAAACAAACAAAGCCCTGCAATGATTCTGACATCAGCGCCACCTGTTGCCCAACATGTCTGCTTGATAAAGACATTACTGCTCTACTCCTTCCTCCCATCTGCTGTAATGTTTGACCCCCGGCAGAACACGCCATGAACCTCCCGTTCACTTCTGTACTGAAAACGAGACAGAAAGGGACAGCACTCTCAGCACAAGCCCTTCTTTTTATTGATTGCGTTAATAACGTTTTCAGAGGAAAAGTGACTTCAAGACGAGGCTTCTGATCAACACCGCCATTAGGGGGAATGACGCGAAGAAGGAGCGATTACGAAAGTAGAAATGATCCACCGGATGCCTCAGAAAGATTTCCTTCGTTGCCAGAGCCGCTCACTTCCACAGAATGATCGAATAATCTATATTTTTCGTTTTCAGAAAGTCGATAATCGCATCAGTATTTATCGAGGTTGACACCGTTTTACGTTGACCAGGCTGGAATCTGAATTCATCCGACAACAGTGTACAGAGAGTTATCTCCCTTTGCCTGCATCTGGCTGACAGAAGGGCCTGTACTCAACAAAGTAAAGAAATCGAAATGGCGTGTGCATCAAATGACTAGAAACATTGGATGTAACTTGAAACAATTTTTGTGACGAAATGTCTTCGCAATCAAACCAGATTTTCGATCAGACATCAACTTTTTTCGAGGGGTTCGGGGGGAGATAACTGAGGTGTCTTGTTGAAAATCGAGTTGATGTCAATGCTTTTGAGTCAAGCAACAAAAGAAAAGCAAAATAACCGGAGAAATTTTAAAAGAAAATAATCCACCGCAGGGCTTATAAGAGCACTCTCAGAGTGATGTGTATGTCAGTCGATACGACCCTTCCAAGTCCAAAGAAGTGAAAATGATTGTAAAAGAGGTTCTCGCTGTAGAAACCTTTCTTAAAAATTGCGTTTTCTTTTCTTTCACATCTGGCAAAGAGCATCACGAGTAAACCTAAGTAGTAATGACAGTCTGACATGCTGGAATCCTGAACACCAGCCCTAGATGACAACACAAGGACTAACATCAATCATACATACTAGTGCAGGGTCTCTAGCATCAACCTTCAGCAAGCATTCTCAGCAAGCACTGCCAGGCAGGTCCTCAACATCAGTATTTCGGTATCTTAGTGACACATCGTCTAGTTAACCATCTTGACACAGAAACTCTTGAGCTACCAAGCTACCATGTACTGTAGCTCTCAGTCATGACTGAGTCATACTGTACTGTACACCAGCGCTTCTCTAGTTTCAGTGCAGTTTGTTCATGTTGCCGCCAATTAACCATTTCCCTTCCCCCTGGCATTTTCTCCATTCTCCCGAACCCTATCTCCCATGTGTGAAACAAATGCTGTCTTATGGAAGTACAGTCGGAAAGGTTTTTGTCCTTCCAATCCAACTGTCTTTAATGCTTAGAACTAGCGACTTGATTTATGTAAGGCGTGTGATGTTTTAGTTTTATTTTGCGTTGAGTTTTATTTTATTTTATTTTTTTTTGCTCGCCTTTTCACTACTTCTAGTTTGTTTGTTTGGTTTTTTTTGTTTGGTTTTTGTTTTTTGTTTGTTTGTTTTGTTATTGTTTAGATTTTACTGATTGCTAGAAGATATTTACCAATTAATACAAGATAATTTGCTGATTTTACGTGTCGGATGGTTGGATGCATCTTTGGAACACCTTCCAAGATTAGTTCGGACCAATACAGCGCTTCATGTAGTGTGCTTTTGAACTGCAGAAAAAGGAAAACAAAGCAAGCAAACAAGAACAAAGATAAAAACGAAAACAAAAAAAGGGTTCAACTTTGTCACACTGAACAGTTTGATATAAGCGGACTCTTGTCTATATTTGTGCTTGTAGTTTTATATGTATATATGACTTTCTTCTCTGTCTGTATCCTTCTATAGCTCGTAGATGGAACAGAAATCCTTCTCTGGTGGTCTGATGTTAACTAAAAGTGACATTGCAAACATTTTTCGTCGAGATTTTTTTTTTCATGCTTCGCTTGTTTAAAAACTGGCAAATTTTTCGTCAGTGTTTTTTCTATCTTTTCAGTTTTTTCAGCCTTTTGGAACTTCCTTCTCTAAACATCTTCCACTCCAAAAAGAAACTGTTGGTTATTCTTTGATGCCTCCTGTAGAAGAAATATTCGAAGTATAGAGGTTGTCATATTAGTGTAGGTCCTTTCACTAGTTATGACACATTGTCAGTTCATCTGTTTTAGTGAAATGAAGCGTGCTGATGTCTTCCGTGACCAGCAAAGAGCTTTCAGCGTTTCGAAACCTTCTCGCCCTTTGCTGCTGTCGTCGTCAGGTTCTTAAAGTACACCTGCCGCTGCTGACCATTTTCATCTTCTTCCGAAGGTCTATTCCCTTGTCTGCTTTGATAAGCTGATTCATCGTTGATGTAGTTATCTTTTTTTGTGGACATTCTCTTGCCACTCGTTGTCGGAACTGAGCGAAGTCTCGACGGACCTTCAAGAACCGCTTCAGACCAATGCGAACAGTCGGAATTTGGGATTTGTGGGTAGTTGGGTGGCTGGGTGGCTAGGTGGGGGAAGTTTACCGGCTGGCATGCTGGGACATGCCTGGCACTGTGACGTCACTGAGGCACCCCTCTCTCCACGAAGTACTACAGCAGAGCCGACACAGACCGAGAAAGTGCGAGAGCAAAAAAATAAAAATAAAAGGCTAAGGAAAGAGCGGCTGGAGAGCTGTCGTTCCCAGGACTGCTGCGAGGAGTTCTTTGGAGCCAGAGACGGGAAAACTCCTCGGGCCGCAAGGGGCCAGACCAGTCAAGGTTATTGTTAAGGAGACTTCTGATGCTCATTCATCCGTCTGTTACGGAGGCTTTAGAGTAATATGCAGACGAGCGAACAACTCTGAAAGGAGATGACAGACGTGGATGTCTGGGAGAAGCAATTTTATGTTTGGGGCAAAATGGAAGGGGGGAGCTGGGAAATTCTGATCTTACGAATGGGGGAAAAAAATTGCGTTTCTATCAGCCTCGTCAGCTGTCACAGCCAAGGCCAAAGGTCATCAGCGTGAGCATTTGCCTCGTAGGTCACGTTCGCCTGATCCAACGCGTGGTCTCTCACACATTAAAAAGAGATGGTAACCAGTGCAAAGGACTATAAGAAATACACTTCGGCCGTCCTGCTCTTACACACAAATAAGAGTGCAATCATCGAAAGAGTTTTGTTTTTTTGTTTTTTGTTTTTTGGTAGCTCATGCATATAAAACATTTCACAAAACTGTAAGCAGCTGGCTACTTTCTCTACCATTTACTTTTGTTCTCATTCACAGAAAGGTCACTTAATTCACGCATGAAAGCGAAACTGAAGACATTCACCGGATCTCATGCCAGGGATATCCAAGGGTTGCTAAAGACAAGCCAGACCTTTGATCAATTGTGTGGGCGATGGCTTTCATCACACATCCCAGGATTCGTTGTGTGGCTTGCGAAAGGACAAAAGATGGACGGATTAGTCTTCAAATTCTAAAGACGCCAACGACTTCTCTTTCCGGCTTTTGAGTGGCCTTGTAGTTCCTCCCCAACCCCTAACCGCAAGGTCGATATTGCTCCTATTTCTGGATTTGATTGCTGCTGTTTTTATGCTTTAATCGTCTGTTGACTTTTTCCCGACGGTATTTCCCACATTACCACGGTGATAGTTTGAAGAAAGATTAAAGATGCTTCGGGAACATTTTTTTCCAGTCTGCTGTATGTTGCCACATGTTCAGGGTTAGCATTCTCAAGTTTCCTCAAACACATACAACGATGTAATCTTTTATTAAGTGCTTCTTTCTTCACCTACACAAAGGTCATCGCCATTAGAATCACAAAGCACAACAGCAAACAGGATAAACTATTGTTTGATTTCTCACAGGTCCCTTGTTTACTGGACCAAAAAATTCGGTTTCTTCTCGTTTAATTGGGCAGCTAGATCGTTGTATTCTCTGTGGTCTTTGACGGATAGAGCTTCACCAATCATTCTTGGCAAGCTGGTCCCAGAGTACTTGGAGAACCAGTGTCTTGGAGGCAATTTGCGGTACCCAATTGTTAGTTCTCAACTGGCCTAGTCCACAGTAGGTAGCCGTAATCCTGTTCATACAAAAAACACTTGTTCTTCTTCGTTATCCTTTCTTTGACAGTACCAGAAGCTGAAGCAAAGGGACGTCAACCAAACAAAAAAAAAAAATGAAAAAGTTTTTTTTAAAAACTCGCGTTATATCATGCTTAAATGATTTTTCTTCTGCAAAGTATTAACCGTTTTCTACTACACTTCGAAAACGCAATTATTCGAGCTTTTCTCGCAGAATCCCTGGAAAAATTTGAGAGTAGAACAGCCTGTTCCACTCAATCCATCATTTATGACTTCTCTACTGACATCTCTGTATTAATAAAAAATGAGAAAAGTAAACTCTCTATAGTCAATTCCCGAAAAGCTTCATTCTTTCTTTATGTCTAACTTCCTGTTACTTTCATTTTTTTCTTTCATTTCTATCGGTTTAGGCTTTTTTCTAGAAATATTATTAATGGCTAATAATTAGAGGCTGCGACAATCCACCAATCTCAGTCACATCATGTATCACTTCCACATCTTAGTTCTACAATTCACTCAGTATGTTTATTCAGCATATTCGCCGGCCCTCCACATCTCGTCTGCAAAACATTACGGACTTAAATATTTCACATATAGATTTGACAGCGATAGCTAGATAGGTACATAGATATATATACCTTCAATCCTGTGATTTGTGGAGCTTTAGCTAATGCTGTAAACACTCAGACCTATCTAATCTGTGTTTGCCTGTCCATAAATCAATGCGAGATCATCTATCTGAAAGTGATATTATCATCTTCCATAAAATCCTCAGCAATATTTTATTTTTATGGTAAATAAAATTACCTTAGAAATATAAATGTTGTATTTAATATATATTAAGTTTGTGACATTTAAAAATTGACTTTACATGAAATTCTTCCTGAAACTCAAATTGCCTTTTTCACTAAGTGTAAAACCCTTTCAAATGTTCTTTAAGCCTCCTCGGTAAAACTTTCCGAGAAGTTGTTTGATAATTAAGAAATATCTCGTTGGCTAAAATGCTTATTTGGAATAGACAAAGCAGTAAAACATTTTTGAATAACAAGCTTACAAACCGTTAATATATGCAGCAGGTACTTTCATTCGGATGTCGTGGGATTTCCAACCCAAAGCAACCCAACAGACAAAACTGGGCAACCGACTGTCCACATGTCTAACGGTATTTTGTGGTCTGATGCATTTACTGATGACAGCCTTCCCAAGAGAACTATCTAATTATCATGAATCTTTCTGTATTAGCGTGTACACACATGACTTCCGTCTAGACAGTCCATTTCACGTGTACCGTTCATTTGTTCATTGCTCGTTTCCTACATGCACGTGCATGGGAATGCTTCTTTGCCTCCAGGCATGACTAGTAATAAAATAGCACATATTATAGTTTGAGGACATCTGTATTTTAATTACATCTAAAAGGACGCTTATTGAAACTTAGTTCCTCACAAGTCCAGATGAATCTTGATAAAGATGTCACTAGAATGAAAAGTCTTTTGCAAAACCTTGTGTGGAGATTATCTATTCAGTTTGTATCACTGTTCAAGCAAGACACGATCCAGTCCCACATTCCCATGTTTTGTGTTCAATGTCCGATGGGATGCTTTTCCACCCAACACCATCCTTTACCACAGTCCCTCATCTGATCGTGCTCCCTCTAGAGTTATTTTATGACTTGTAATAATGTCAAACTGAGATGGTTCACTCCTCCGCCATATGTTACACAGCTTGTAATTATAAGCTCGAGATGAATAGGATAAAGACAACCTGATACTCTAGAACCCAGAGACTGTAAACAGGCGAATTTTTGATGGCCGAACCGATTTACTAGTATAGTCTTTCACAAAGCATCCGAATCATCATTGTTCCCGTATACAATGCCTAGGAAATGATGATTGCTATCTAGTCCTCAAAATTAACGGCATGCTCCAAGAGTTGTTTATTCTTAAGGATAAGAATGACGATAAGAAAAACAAAGCGAGACTGCTGTATATACAAATTGTTTTCCGGTTGTACTTAGCTGGAAAGTAGGTTTTTAAAAGTAATATTGCTTCAGCTGATTGTCACAGAGGTTCAGAAAAGAAACAGTCTGTCCAGTTCTAAGGCTGCAGTTTGGGAAGAGTTAGGAGCTTGGCTTCTTTCAGTTTCTGTGGTAGTGCTTGCAAAGTAATCAACGGGTTTGTTTGTTTTTTTTAAGTATAGCTGCGCTCTTACCACTGATGGTTACTATATAAGACTATTTTAAGGTTGTGTTCTTGCATTGACATTTCTATCGTTTGGTGGTTTTCAAAAGGTTTGACATATCATTGCCCACATCACGTCTGTCTGCGTTTCCGTTTAAATAACCTTCTTTCTGTTCTTCAGGTTAGTCGAGCTCAGAATTACAAGGTTTCAACGTGCTGTCTCGTCAAAAGTTTTTCTTTTTTCTTTCCCTATTGCCCGGTGCGCAGTTTTGGGATCCCCTTGCACGAGGAGTTTATTTTACTTTCTAAAGCTGCGTTGTCTCCTTTTCAAACCATTTTCTATTTTTATTATTATTATATTGAGTCTTGTCAATTCCAGAAATTTTATTCATCTGAGCTCGTATTCATGATAATCGTCAACTCAACCTTCAGGTGAAATGTTCTAGCGATTCTGTGGGTAAAGTTAACCAAGCAGAAAAATTAGCTTCCGATTCGCGAGCATCTAAATAGGTGAATGTTAACTAACCGCCCTGATGGTCATCAATACAAGCTCTCAAGGATGTCTTACATCTTCTTTATAAGAGTCGTGGAGCCTAGCTGGGAGCAGTTATGTGTAATAATCGAATACTTGTCAGTCCAGTATATTAGATCTTCCGTTCTCAAAAAAATAAACAAGGCGGCGAAAAATATCATCATGCACTGAAATACACTGAAATATAGTCATGACGACCACGACATGATGGACTGCCAAGTCTTGCCAATTTGCCTGTTCATTGAAGACTGGACAGATAAATGCATCCATGCATTTTACTGATGTTGCTGTTGTTGACCTTTTCGTATGCAAGGTGTTGATTGTAGGAATGTATCTCGAGAACCGGAGGCAAGGAAATGCATTCAAGCAGACCTGTGGAAATATCCTCTCGCGCTGGGTTTTAAGAAATCATTGCAAAAAGCATTTGCACATCATTAGTGACTTAAAACTTTCTAGCCGTTAAACGGACACAGAGCCGGGCGTTCGGTCGTTTAGTGCCACTTGATTTCTTGGCACCCAGGGAATGTCCAACTGTTATCCATGGGAAGGGTTTCCTGATTTTGGCCTACACTGCATGTCCTCGACTCACCCGTCCCTGACTTCTGGGCGAGGTAACGTGTTTTGAGAGTAAATGTCCAGTTTGTCCATGACAAACACGTCACCGCACACAAGGTCAGCTCTTGATCGACGCACGTGATGAGCAAGCGAATGAGCTTGCATCCTGGCCTTCCCGTCGTGCCCTGCATCGCTCGACATCTCTTGACAAAGCGATTTGAGTTTGAAATGCTTTATACTGGGCAGAATAAATTCGTCCATTTCGACATTAAGTCCTCCATTCCTGGACTCGCATCCCTGCAATAATATTTTTTTGCTAGAATTAGCAGCCGCCAGTAACTCGGCCATTGCATTTCACAGTTTAATTTTCTGCCGGAGAAAACGTCAGTTATTTTGAGGAGATCAGACTCACGGACAGCCGCAAGGCAGTTTAGTTCGTTTTTTTTAACCATTCCTTATTTTACAATCTTTTCCATTGAAAGGGGGATTTTCTTTATTTGATAGCTCCAGCTTTCAATTGTATTAATCTCTTAAAGAGGCCAAAGTTTTATCTTCGCGCCTGTGAGCTGTTAGTGGTTTTAGGACTGAAAAAAAAGGTTGGTGGAAAAAAGCTGTGATGTGGACTCCTCTCGCCTCATCAGCACTGTTATAGAAATAATTCCATCACTTGTATAGACAGGAGCGAGTGCCACAAAAGTATATCGAAGCGCTTGCTATTAAGGATGGCCATGTCTTGTTGTTGTTGTTGTTGTTGTTGTTTGTTGTTGTTGTTGTTGTTGTTGTTGTTGTTGTTGTTGTTGTTGTTGTTGTTGTTGGCAGTCCATGCAAAGCCAGTCCCTGATGCCTTTTGCTAGGCTGCGTGCTGAAGAAAAGCTACTGTCGATGATTCGCCTCTCAAAGGTGTCATTAGACGAAGGCTTTTTACGGCGTCTGTCGCACATCGCCCTTCGAGGAACTACCGCCTCTAGTGCCAGACCCTAATGACTTCGGTGCATTAGGTCCTACTCCTGCCATACAAATGCTGTAGAGATGGCTATCATGAACCATGTGCATACCTTGCGAGTGCTCTTATGGTCTTCGAGCGCGATGAAGGGCTAAATGACCGGTCTCTCGCAAGTTGGCCTCGTAATGAGTGTTTATAGACTTCATGATTCGACTGGTAATGTCTGCCCTCTCTCCATTCATGTGTGTATGTTTGTGTGTGTGTGTGTGTGTGTGTTTCCGTGCCTCTGCGCTATCGCTTGTATGTCTTTCTAGAAAGTTGCAGAAAACTACTTTATCCAGTACTGAAAGGATTTGTCTGGGTCATAGTGCATTTCAAACTAAACGCGCTTCATTAAAGCAACTACGAGGTCTACACTGCATAAACAACATTTGTCTTTCTTTTGAGATTGAACATATATCGATCATTAATGTTATTTAAATATGATTAAATGCAGTATTCGATTTGGATACATAGTAATCCTATTTCTAATTCAGTGATTTTTCAGGAGTGCATTTAACACATAAAATAAAAACCAGCAGTAGAGATTTCAATGCCGTGTTCCATTTTGTTTAGATACTAAACTTTTTTCCGGTGCACACTCACAACTCAATATCAGTCTCTTTTTATGTAGCTAATATTTATTAAAAAATAAAAGTCCGAACTAGAAGAGACTATACGTATTCTCGGTGGATGACAGTTCAGTGGAGGCAGATGCATCTCTAAAGAACACCCTGGGCGAGTTGCTGCAATAACAAAGTTTAAGCATCTGCCTTCAGTTCTCACTTCTTTTCCGTATCGCTAGCGACTCCCTCTTCTCTTCTAATTAAGCTCAAGAACTTTCAGGCGACTGGTGGTGCTCTGTTTCCTCACTTTACTCCTGTCCCCTCTTCTCCAGCAGAAAACAATAGAAGCAGAAATAGCCACTCGTTAACGCTCAAGCTATTTCTAATTTTGTTGGAAGAAATAGTTTGCTTTCTATGATGGAATCAGTGGGAAGAGACGATACAGACGCTGCTTCCTTGTTTTTTTTTTCAAATAAAAAGTGCAAAAACTACGTTAACATTTCCTGCGAATGTTTCAAGGACCACCAACAGAACACGACCAAAAATAAAATCCCTACATGTCCCGTCTCTATATATAGAATTACTACATCTTTCTGTTTTCTTATATATTCTTTAGTTTCCTATTTCCATGTTGCTTTCCTCATTCGCACATAGAGGGCCTCTCCATCTTTAAACCCAGGGACGGCATTGTGGGCGTATTTGTCCTCGCACTTCCGGCTTCTCTGCGGTCCTTCTTTATCAGGAATAATGACCCATCATTCTTTGCACAGGACTGAGATAAACAAGAGGCTTCGCGATGACTCGGGTGCTTCTTTTGGTGAAGGGTACCTCCAGCACGCAAAGCCCAGGTCAAGCGGATAGTCTGATGGTCGTAGTCCATCCTCTCTACTGTCTGTGTTAACATCAGTCTTTCCAATCTTATCTGGCGTTCTCCAGAGGAAAACAGTATCCGCCTTCAAGTCCAATTGCTCCCTTGTCGACAATTATTCGTACCTTCATTACATTTCAGTTGTCCCATCTTCCTCTTTCTCCGACACCTACTTTCACATTTTTCTAACTCTGTTTTGTCTCTCATAACTTTAAGACGTCAACAATGCAGTCACTAGGTCCGTATCGACTGTGAAATAAACAAAGAAAGAAAGAAAATATTATTTTAGAGAAATGTAGGGTCTTTAAATGTAGGATCATCAACAGGCTGATGACATATGACCTATTTTCTCCTCAAGCTCTCTCCGGAACGTTTGTTTACAAAACTTGATGTCGACTTGATTTCATGCCTACTTGACATTTTCTTTATCTTAATCGACAGTGCATTTAGACTGTTTTTGTTAATCTTTCAACACAAACGTTTAAACTATTATTGCTGTAGAGGAAAATTGACAGAAAAACTAAAAACAAAACAAAATGAGAAATTTTCGTCTCTCTTTGCCATCTTGTTTGGCCTAACGGAAACGTTACCGAAACAAGCTAGGAAAACAGTCGAAGTCTCTTATTTTAGTTTTTTTTTCATTTTTTGTATCATATTACCATTGTCTATTTCCATAATATTCCCAAAATAGTATTTAAGAATGCTTGGACATTTCGGTCCAGACATTGAATGCCGTAATGGAGTTGTAATGTCAGTAACTGCCTGAAAATTTGCAAGCAGTATGATTTCATTTTAAAAATAATAAAAATCACCTGATACATTTAATCGGCTTGATATTGCATCAATCCACAGTGAACTTGCAAGCCAGACAGCTTACAAAATGCAGAGCAATCTTTGGATGGAGAGCACAGAGAGAGAGAGAGAAATGTGTAACTACGCAAATATGTCTAACGCCAGGTTAAAGCCATTAGTCTCTCACACCAAACAACAAAAGGCAGACAACAGAAAAAAACCAATGGCAACTGCCGGTCAGGTCTTTCTTGAAGAAGAAGCGTGCTGGCACTGCCCATGATGGGAATCACCAAAGTTCTAAAGCACGCGCATTCAGGTAACGTCATGCACGAGCGAGTCCAGTACGCATGCGCCCTGCAGCTAAAGCCAACAATGTCAAGTTTATTCACGCAAAAAGCAACGTTGGCATCGTCCCCTGCAGCTGCAACTTTAACAGATTTCGGTTTGTTTACGTTGATATTTTTTCAGGAAACATTGAGAAACGATCGTTATGTGTGTTATGTGGTTTGATACATTGAGCCAGTCCTCTTCCACCCACCTACCCCACTCTCCCTCCCACTTGATATCTCCCCGGAGAGGTCGAAAGAGTACAGTGGGATTTTGTTGAACCAAACGCTATGACAAGCGTGAACAAGCATTAACAAGCCCTATTTATCTCCTGTCTGCCTTGCTTCTGTGTTTCTTGTGGACTGCCGGTTGACCTTACCACCCAAGCAAGCTTCCCCGTCGCTCTATCCTGACAGCCACAAGGCCCGCCAGCAGTGTTTAGCGTCACGCCCAGACCACTTTTCTTCCTCTTCTCATTTACACTTGCCCATGTGTGAACCAGTCCTTGAGACAGAACAAATTAATTATCGTTGGAGTCGATTTTAGAATTCTTGAGACATTTTTTTTCTTTGGAGTGGATGAGGTGGATCACGGGGCGTGTGAGGAGAGCAGTGTATAAAATTGCCCTTAGTGACCCCTTATCTTGCAGTCAATCAGTGCCTTCCACATATCACACTCCTACTTTAAAAAATTAAGAGAACTATTTCTGGTCCG